>NC_090265.1:1405080904-1405381686 GCF_040414725.1 Anabrus simplex
TTTTTTCAGTGAAGATATATAGTGAGCAAAACAGTTCCTCTTAGAATTGATTGCAGGTTCACTCTATTTTAGGTGGATTTCGGATTGAATAAATTTCTTATTTCGTAATGTAATGTCGTTTAGCAATGTTCGTAATGTAATAATCCGTCTTTTATGCTAATGTTCATAAAACGTAGATCGACTTGATAGAAGTGGACTGGTGAACCAAAATTTCTTGGACCATTACATTCAAAGTCTTTGAGGTTCTAGAAATATCTCGATCCAAGACGGACCTAAGAAGAAAGATATATGTACTATGTATTAGCGTAAGAATAACTAAGTTTAATAGGCATTATTTTCGTTTAAGTAGAAACTCACCCTAAGCACTATGTTGTCGAGAATGAAGCTGATGAGGAACTGTCTACCGAAAAGGCAGAAAGCAGACTACGAGTATTGGAAGAGGGGCGGAGCATGTTATGTAGGGGAAGGGGGATCGCGATAATGTGAGGTTATTGGTCGGGAGGACGTGGATTACGGAGGGGATGGTAGATGAGCATATTGCGCAGCATTTTGTGTACTGGTTGATTTATTGGTCTTTTTAGATTGTTGATCACTGAAATGAGAGTGTCAAACAATATCGTGGGTTTTTCGGATACCTCATTCAAATTATAATTCGGGTTAAAATACTGATCTAATGATATGAAACATTGTTCCGTTATGTCAAGTAAGGGCCTTTTTTTCATTATTTCTACGACGTCAATATCATGGTTGATGTCATGAAAACTGTGTTTATAGTCATTAATGTGTTGTCCTATAGCTGAAAATCTCCTGTATTTAATGGCGTTGACGTGCTCATTGTACCTAACCTTAAAGGATCTCCCTGTTTGTCCAATGTATGTTCTATTACAGCTGTTACAGTGAAATCTGTATACGCCCGATTTATCATATGGGTTTGGTACGTTGACTAGTTTAGCGTTATGAAATATGTCAAGATTACTGTTGTTGGTTTTAAAAGAGATGTTGATCTTATTCTTCAAAATGTTTGTGATTCTATAGACATTAGGGTTAAATGTGAATAGATGTTGATCTTATTCTTCAAAATGTTTGTGATTCTATAGACATTAGGGTTAAATGTGAATGTTGAGTAGACTTTTGGTCTAATTATTTCTTTTTGTAAGTTTGATTTCGGTCTGTGCTTAAACTTATAAATTATTCGTTCTATGAAACTACGATTATAGCCGTTATGGGCTGCAATACTACGTATTGTTTTTAGTTCTCTATTTAAGTCTGATTTTGACATGGGAATGCTAAAAGCCCGGTGTATCATACTATTATAGGTTGCTCGCTTTTGGCTGGGTGGGTGTATGGAGTCCTTATGAATGGTTGTAGCGGTGTGTGTTTGTTTTCTATAGATCTTATATTTAAAGGAATGCGGCGAGTGATTGTTAGATCTAAGAAGTTAAGGGCTCTGTTGTCCTCGGATTCTATTGTAAACTTAATATTTGGATCAATATTATTAAGGTGTGCCAGGGTGGTAGGTGCGTCTGAAATGTGCTGGTCCATAACTATAAGCGTATCATCAACAAATCTGGTCCACAAGAGAATGTTATTAAATTTCTTATCATTTTCTATTCTAGTATGTTCAAGGAAATCAAGATATATATCAGCCAAAATACCAGACGCTGGTGACCCCATGGCCAGTCCATCTTGTTTGTATATCACTTTGTCGAATGTAAAGTAATTGCTATTAACCAACAGTTTAAGGATGGTCATAAAATCTGCTATTTCTAATTGACTGAGTTTGCTGTGAGTACGTAAGTTTTTTGAGATTATTGGTAGTACTTTTTATGGTTTTATGTTTGCATACATGTTGATGATATCAAATGAATGCATCGTATAATGGGGTTGCATTTTAAAGTTGTCTAGTTTTTTAACTAATTCTAGAGTGTTCATCACGGATTTGTTTGCTTGAAAAGTATAATGTTTTCTTAGGAACTGTTGTATAAATCGCTCTGTCTTGTAGAGAGGGCTCGGTCTAAAATTTACTATGGGACGTATAGGTACTCCTTCCTTATGGATTTTTGGTTGGGCTTTGACCGTGGGGAGATCAGGGTTCATGTTGATCAGCTTGTTTTTTTTCGCTATCAGTCAACAGGAAGGTTATGTTTTTTAGTGTCTGTTTTAACTGTTTTTGAATAGACTTGGTTGGATCTTTTTCTATTATTGTAAACGAACTGTCAGTAAAAAAGTTTTTGTTCTGGTTATATAATCAGTTTTGTCCATTATAACAGTGGTGTTTCCTTTGTCCGCTTTGGTGATGATGGTTTTTGTATCTTTAATCTTATTCTTAAGCTGTAGGATCTTTTTCCGGTCTTCGTGTTGCGTTGAATTAGTAGTGTAAATTGGTGCATTGAGAATACTGTTTAATTGTTTCTTCGCTTCGTATCTAACCTCATTCTGAGTATCAATAGGTATTTTGTTGATTGCCGCTTCTGTTTTTATTACTAGTTGTTTAGTAATGTTCGCTAAGTTATAGTTAGGCCAATTATACTTGGGGCCTTTGGAGAGAATAGCAATTTCTTCTTCATCAAAGTTAGTGTTGGAGAGATTAATAAGGGGTGGGTGAAATTGAGCTAAAATTTGGCTATGTGCGTTATTAGGGGTAGCGTTCCTGGACGGTCTGTCTTCTGTATTTGATTTATTGATTAGGGTTTGGAATTTATGGTCTATTGTATACTGTTTATGAGAAAGTATAGTGGTTAGCTTGCTGTGCACTTTTTCTTGAAAGATATTCCATTGTGCATTAGTCAGCAACGCAGTGACTTCAAGGTGGGTTTCGTATAGACGATTATTTAAAAAGGATTTTTTCTTGTATAGAAACTTTAGTTCGTTTTGCAGCCAAAGTTTGTTAGTTTTCTGGTGTACTCTTTTCTGATGTGGTAAAATATGTCGTTTGTTATTCTTCAGAAAATTTGGCGTCAGGTTATTTACGATACATTTTTTAATAAAGTTTATGTCCTTGCCTAACTTTCCTATTTTTATTTTTAAGCTCATATAATGTTGAGCTTTAATCTTTGCTTGGTAAGCTGTTCTATTTAAAGTTAAGAACTTCATTTTGGTCCGTATTGAATCTAGATTTACACTATAAATTGAGGATAGTTATGTCCACCTTTTCAATACAAAAACAATGTGACGTCATTAACACATCACAAATTTATTACCTTTCAAACATTGGGACCGGTTTTGGCACTATTTGTATGCCATCATCAGCCATAGGAAACTTAGTGACAAGGCCTAAGTACAATATTAACATAACTTACAACAAAACATATATATATATATATAAAATGAACATATTCTTACAATGACTATTAAAATTTTTGGTGTACACCATAAAACCTTAGATTAAAATTGGTAGCATATTTTATGCGACATATTATGACTTTGTACAATTGTTTAATTAAAGTTAAAGCTTTTGTCAGTTTTTATAAATATTACAAAATGTTAATAGAACATCCAGATAACAATTTTCAATCTTTAAAAAACTTTTATATCTACTAGGCGTTAAAGATAATAGTGCATTTGTTTGGTCGATAATACTAAATTGACATGCATTAAAATGAAATCGCCTACTGTCAGATTGGAAAACAGTGACCTATTTGTACTAGGTATGGGGATAAGTTACATTATAAGTCTGTAGTAATTCTATAACTTGCGTTAATATAGTTTGGTTATTTAATAACAAGTCAAATAAAATGATAAATTTGGCTGATATTTTAAACATCTAAAACATTAATTGTCCATTGTAGAGGTCCCTTTTTTTCAGTGAAGATATATAGTGAGCAAAACAGTTCCTCTTAGAATTGATTGCAGGTTCACTCTATTTTAGGTGGATTTCGGATTGAATAAATTTCTTATTTCGTAATGTAATGTCGTTTAGCAATGTTCGTAATGTAATAATCCGTCTTTTATGCTAATGTTCATAAAACGTAGATCGACTTGATAGAAGTGGACTGGTGAACCAAAATTTCTTGGACCATTACATTCAAAGTCTTTGAGGTTCTAGAAATATCTTGATCCAAGACGGACCTAAGAAGAAAGATATATGTACTACGTATTAGCGTAACGATATTGTTTGACACGCTCATTTCAGTGATCAACAATCTAAAAAGACCAATAAATCAACCAGTACACAAAATGGTGCGCAATATGCTCATCTACTATCCCCTCCGTAATCCACGTCCTCCCGACCAATAACCTCGCATTATCGCGATCCCCCTTCCCCTACATAACATGCTCCGCCCCTCTTCCAATACTCGTAGTCTGCTTTCTGCCTTTTCGGTAGACAGTTCCTCATCAGCTTCATTCTCGACAACATAGTGCTTAGGGTGAGTTTCTACTTAAACGAAAATAATGCCTATTAAACTTAGTTATTCTTACGCTAATACATAGTACATATATCTTTCTTCTTAGGTCCGTCTTGGATCGAGATATTTCTAGAACCTCAAAGACTTTGAATGTAATGGTCCAAGAAATTTTGGTTCACCAGTCCACTTCTATCAAGTCGATCTACGTTTTATGAACATTAGCATAAAAGACGGATTATTACATTACGAACATTGCTAAACGACATTACATTACGAAATAAGAAATTTATTCAATCCGAAATCCACCTAAAATAGAGTGAACCTGCAATCAATTCTAAGAGGAACTGTTTTGCTCACTATATATCTTCACTGAAAAAAAGGGACCTCTACAATGGACAATTAATGTTTTAAATGTTTAAAATATCAGCCAAATTTATCATTTTATTTGACTTGTTATTAAATAACCAAACTATATTAACGCAAGTTATAGAATTACTACAGACTTATAATGTAACTTATCCCCATACCTAGTACAAATAGGTCACTGTTTTCCAATCTGACAGTAGGCGATTTCATTTTAATGCATGTCAATTTAGTATTATCGACCAAACAAATGCACTATTATCTTTAACGCCTAGTAGATATAAAAGTTTTTTAAAGATTGAAAATTGTTATCTGGATGTTCTATTAACATTTTGTAATATTTATAAAAACTGACAAAAGCTTTAACTTTAATTAAACAATTGTACAAAGTCATATGTCGCATAAAATATGCTACCAATTTTAATCTAAGGTTTTATGGTGTACACCAAAAATTTTAATAGTCATTGTAAGAATATGTTCATTTTATATATATATATATATATGTTTTGTTGTAAGTTATGTTAATATTGTACTTAGGCCTTGTCACTAAGTTTCCTATGGCTGATGATGGCATACAAATAGTGCCGAAACCGGTCCCAATGTTTGAAAGGTAATAAATTTGTGATGTGTTAATGACGTCACATTGTTTTTGTATTGAAAAGGTGGACATAACTATCCTCAATTTATAGTGGTTAGGCCGTGTCAGTTTGCAGAGTTTCACCCAGAGGTACCATTTGGACTTGTCAGATAGGAGTGCCTCTCCAAGACTCTGCTTAGCAGTGGCAGACCAACTGCATGGTCCTGCCGTGTTAGCAGATATTGATTACTAACCTGTTAAAGGACAAGTGAATTCTCCATTCAAAAATATGTACTCCCCATGGACATACAATTCCAAAAAAATGGCTTTCACGGCCGCAGATCTAAAAATCTCTGGAATAAAACCAGCTTTTGGGTGGTTAGGCCGTGTGCGTTTGCAGAGGTTCTCCCAGATGTGCCATTCGGGCTCATCAGGTGCATTGGCACGTCAGTCATGTTGTAAATATTTTCCAGGCCAGTTTTATTTTGCCCACCTGGTATACTGCATATATTATTGCGCTTTGACAGCCGCATTAGACCACTGTAGTGAATTTCTGTGCGGTCTTCTATGATATTTTATGGTTTTTTTTCCTTTCTGTTCTCCCAGTATTTCTTCATTCTATCTGATCGTTGTCGTTTTTCTTCTGAAAATACCCTTTTAGTTGTTTCTCTTTTATCAATTTTTGGTAGGAATCTAATTTTACTATTCTTCAATTTATTTACTTTGGTTTTTTCTTTTTCTTTAAATCCTCCAATGTTGTCTAATTCTGTCATGTCTTATTTCTTTTATCCGGACAGGTGGTTGTTTTTGTTTCAAAAGCTTCTCCAAAATTCTGCATATTAACCTGTCTTGAGGTGTTCTCAACAGATGACCAAAGAATGATATTCTCTTCTTTCTTATGAAATCTGTTATAGGTTCTATTTCCTGATAGACTGCTGCATTTGGGATGATATGTCATTCTCCTTCTTTTGGGTACTTTTTATTAATGCATGTTCTTACTATTTTTAAAATTTTGTCTATGCTATTCTTTTGCCTTAGTTCAAATAATGTTTCACTTCAATGAGTTATTTCAGGTTTTAGTCTTATAATGTTTCAATTTTGTATGTATTAACAATTATTTGTTGTCATCATCATCATCATCATTTCCCTTTATCCAGCTGTAGCCGGATAGGGGCAAATATGGTTCTCCTCCACTTTCTTCGGTCTTTCCACCACTCCTCCAACACTGTGTCCCAGTCCAGGTTTCTTTCTATAATGCTGCGTTGGATGGTATCCTTCCATCTCAATCGTGGTCATCCACGGCCTCTCCTTCCTTGGATTTGCATTTCCATCACCTTTCTTGGCATTCTTTCGTCGCTCATTCGCTTGATGTGCCCAAGCCATCTTAGTCGGCTCTTCTCTATTCTATCATTCATTTTTTCCACTCCAATTTCTTCCCGGATTTTCTCATTCCTTATTTTGTCTCTTCTACTCTTCTGTATCATACTCCTCAAGAATTTCATTTCGGCTGCCTGTATTCGACTCTCATCCTTCTTTGTCATTGTCCAAGTTTCTGCTCCGTAAGTTGTTATGGGTACGTAATACATCTTGAACATAGTATCCTTTGCTTCCATTGGCACATCTTTGTCCCATAACATATTTCTTACACTATGATAGAAACAACTTCCAGCTTGAATCCTTTTACTAATCTCAGCATCCAGTCGAGCATTCTCCATTAATTCACTCCCCAGGTATTTAAACGTTTCCACTACTTCCAGGGACTTGTCTGCAAGTCTAATCTGACCTTTCCCTTCTTTCTCCCCTCTAGTCATAACAAGAGTTTTACTCTTTTCTACAGTTATTTTCAATCCACATTCTTCAATCTTCCCATTCACCACATTCAACTGTTCTTGAACCTTCCTGTCGTCTTCTCCCCAAATCACAATATCATCTGCAAATAACATCATGTCCATTTCTCTTCCTCCATATGCTGCTTTTGCTGTTCTCATGATGTCATCCATTACTATTGTAAACAGGATTGGTGATAAAACGCTTCCCTGTCTCAGCCCTGTCTTGTTGTACCGGTATGTATTTCTAGTTACTTTTTGGGCTCTGGATAATTTATTCGTTCTCTCTGTCCAAGAAATATTTTCATTTAAATTGTATGTTATACTTTCTCCAAGGTATTTAAATTGTTTTACAATTTCTGTTTCATTCCCACATATCAGAACACTGCTTATTGAAAGGGGATCTATTGTTATTATTTTAGTTTTTTTCAAATGAAATTGTTAATCCTATTTTTCCAGCAATAGTTTGGAGGCTTGTGATTTTATTCTGAGCTTCATTAAGGTTATTAGCTAGTAGTGCCAGATCATCTGTAAATCCTAAGCAATTTAGTCTAATTTCATCTTTTGTGTATCCAATTTTTATATTATTGTTATACACTTTATACCATTCTCTCTGCAACCTCCCCTTTAGTTACAAGTTACAGAAATAATAAAAAGAAAATATTTGCTACCGTTGTGCATTTACCAAATATGTACTCTACACGAGGCATCTCAACATGTACGAAATTAAATTATAAACACTTCAGTCACAGAAACTAAAACGAACAGGATAACCAACATGACGACTATGAAAGGATAACAGGGAAGCGGCTGGGAACCATATCCAGGGAGTGGAAGGTATTGGTAATACTGAAGAAGCGAAGTCAATGTAATCCTAAACTTTACTTAACAATTTCGATGCAAATTCAAATATAAAGCAATAACAAATACACCATTAAAATTTGACGACATTATTACAGCTGTTATTACAGTATACCATGAGTTTAGATATAGGTTATGTAAATTTCCACCGGAGCACTGCACATGATGTTCCACTGTTTGTGGCGATATTTTTAAAAACCAAAGCAGTTTGAAAGAAGTAAGAGCAGGGTAAATTTACATTAAAGTGAAAACGTACATCTAAGGAAATAACATTTAAAATCTAATCATGGAGCAGAGCGCCTTCAGCGGGGAGCCCCCTCAAAAACACTTCTGAGAAAGGGTACCTGACCTAAAGGGGAATACTCCACGATGAAGCAGAAAGAATGAGACAGTCCCGAGGAGAAATCACATTTAGTGGTTACATAGAACGGCGTATAAAATTTAATTAACCAGAACAACAAACCGGGAACTGTCTCTTTGCAAAGGTGAGGCAACTTACCGAAATGGCTAAGTCATATTAATTAAATTCGGTAGCTAAAGGAAACACAGGTACGCTCCGGCAAAGAAAATTAAACGAAACACTTCATTTGAAACTGAAAAATAATAAAGTGCTTACCGGATGGCGGGGCCAAGAAGACCCATACCTTAGGAGGCAACCGTTCCGTTCACTGGTCAAGCAGAAAAGACCCTTCGCAGAGCCAAGCTCTAGCGACAACGCTTCTCTCCGGAAATTAGGAAATCTTATACAGCCAATGAGCGTCCGATCTTTTCCTTCACCTACCAATCACATTCACTTTTATTTTCTCCACTTGGAGCACAGAAATTAGTGCTGACCAAGAAGATTTGGGAATCCTCGAGAAATTACGAAATTGATGCAACTTTACGAAACCGGAAATCTCCCACGCCGAAGTGGCGCGTGTGGTACCGTATGCACCAGAATTACCATGACGATTGAATAATTTTAAAATCATATTAACATCAAACAAATTAAACAATTCCAAAATTCACATACCGAGAAGAGATAAAAGGGAAAACAAATGAACAAATACATCACATATATACAATTTCATCGCCATTTTCAGAGTCTAAATAATAGAATCCCAATAATCACAACACTCTCATCAAGTATTCCAGAGTACAATTGAACAAAAGTGGTGATAATACATGCCCTGTCTTAGTCCTGTTTTGATTGTGAATGCTTCGGATAGTTCTCCTCTTAACTTCACCTTTGATTTAGTATTTGTTAACGTTAAGATTATCATTTAATAGGATTTAATCCAAAAATTTATAATATTTTGAATGCTGAAGGTAGGTGAGTGCAATCATAAGCTTTACGAAAGTCTACAAAAGTGATTACCGGTATCATTTGTTTCTGTCGTGTTTTGTAGACGTCCATTAATAATTTGTGTTACAATTTGATCTGGACAACTACGCCATGGTCGAAATCCTCCCTGGTACTCCCGTAATTCTTTCTCCAGTTGAAATTTGCAGAGATTGTAAATTATTGTCGAATATTTTATAAGTACAATCCAGGAGTGATATTCCTCTACAGTTATCATATTGCATATATATAAATTTATTTATTTTACATTTTATGGCCGACATAAGACCACTCCAGTCAATTATAAGAAAGAAATTTAGCTTTCCTATGCTTCCAATATTTCTTCATCCTCTCAGATGCTGATATCCTGTCTTCAGTTGCCCTTTTATTAATTTTGGTTCTTAGTCTCACATGTGAGTCATTGAGAAATTTTTTTACCTGGGTACAAACACAGCTTGATGGGTTAGTGTGTCATTTCCTACACCTAAGAGAACTCATCTTCTCAAAGCCATTGGTCCTCTTAGGGAGTAGTTATTTCTTGCTGCCCAACATTTGTCACAGGGGCACTGGCTATATGGTCTACTCTATTACCATAGTGGACTGGACTAGCCAGACAATAATATTTTATTAGTATCTCGAGAAAAGTTACTTTTTCCAAAATTTTCAGTAAAATGGTTGATCAAAATAATTTTTGATAAATCTATGTCCATAATAAGGAATGGGTTAATACTTGAAAAAGAAGTCCAGGAAAATGAGGATGTATGGTAACCCTACCTTAGAGTGTCCAGTTCGATCTTGTCCAGGAAAAAACTTCAAGAATTTATTAACATCACTCCTGAAATAGTCGACTGGCTGCAATACCTGATTGCTAGCTTTAGGAATTGCTGAGCCACTATTTACTTTACATGTACTGTAATTTTAATTTTGAGATTTTATGCTTTGTACATCATTTGCTAAATAAATAAACCAGGAATAATGCACTCAAACATTGTTATAGCTTCTTTGCTCTAATATGCTTCATTTGTCTTCAAATTATTTACTACATTCATGATGACAGCAGACATATTTGTAGACTGCAACCCAAAGAGTTTAAATGCGAAAGTCAAACTGTGTATTTCTGTGCTAACATGTTTCTCTATGTAGGTTATGAATATCTCTGTATTTTATTTATTTTAATACTTGTGTTTATGCACATTTATTATCATTACTTATTTAATTTTATTTGCTAAATAGTCAAATTAAATACTACTCAAGCTCCAGAATCTCTCTTAGATAAAATCTAAAGTTCTTGTTATATAGAACATTTCTCTTTGTTTCAATAAGTCCTCTCCATTGATGAAGTAATTTCTGCATAAGAATTGAAAAGAACAAGCAATTTTTATGTAGTTGATTTGTTCTTTTTTTATTTTCCAGGTATGGTGACCATGGTATTACTGAGACCAGTTTAGGAGGCTGCCAGATACGATTTCAGCCTCCTCTTTTTTTTTTTGTAGAAGTGTGTGGATTACGTTAATGAGATATATTTTGCTGTGTACCTTCTGTTATGAAAGCTGATTGTATTTATCTTTTTATCAATCTTATTAAATGTATGTTTGAGATGGTGGATAATTTAGTTGTGGATCACTGTGAAACTTACTATTATTTTCTCTTTGCTCTTTCTATGATGTACAATGCTGCAATGCCTTATTCATAAAAAAAAAAAAAGACATTAAAGAAAAATATTTTTGTTATTTCTATTACATATATGAGAATTGTCATGCCAACTTAATGAAAGAAATAAAGATGTGGTGTGGATAAATTTGTATCTGCAACTTTTCTTCTCAGTTTGAAACTCCAAGTAGAGTTAAAGATCTCTTCCTACCATGTTTATTATATTTTCCATCATGTAAGTAGAAAAGGGCTGAAGTGAGTTTCTGCAGAATAACTAACTGTCAGAGTAACTTTCTGATATTGTTTTGAAGGGCTAAGAGAAAAGTGTTAATTCAGATATCACTTTTTCAAACATTGAATGGGAGAAATAAGTTGAAGTTCTCCAAATCAAAATTCTTGGACCTTAACAAGATTTTTTTTTTTTTTTTTTTACCTTTATGGCAAGCCTACTGCCTCATTCATATTACTAAGAATTTTTTCATCAGTTATGCAGCAAGTTGATAATAAGTGTTCCTCATATGAAAGAGCATGGAAAATTTTTGCAACCAGTATAAAATGTACAGGGCACGAATCAAGAACTCTTCTGCCATTCTACCGACAACTATATAAAATGTCATTTCTACACATTTTAAGAATGAGGCTTTTTTTAAAGTGATGGATCTCCCCCCTCCTCTTCAATGCGAACCTTGGCCTCTTCTACGACGTAACTCGTAGTCGTGGGCAATGCTCTTGCTTGGGACTGATTCTCCTGTGCTGTGATCTGTGCGAGTCCCAGTAACTACAAGCGTAAGCTTGATTGTGTATTAGCAGCAGTTATTGCATGCAATAACATTCTCGTATGGAAACGCGTATGCCGATAAATTTTGTCCAAAGCCTGGAAAAGTATTGCATGTTCAACTATGAGCCCCTTAATACCATTAACGAAAGTGAAACAGAATGTCAGTATCTTAAACGGTTTATGACTTATTCGAGGTGGACATCTTAGCTGAATAACCCTGTATAATTCGTTAATAACTGTAGATAGGATGTACACCTACATGGATACCTCACAATTGTCAACAGGATAGCTTCTTGTGATGCAGACTGGGCTGGAAGTGTTCTGTTATCATTTCTCTTCAGTGATATTATGTGGTTTTAACTGTTGGATCATCCCAGAAGTATATCTGCTGACGTATTTTACTTCTTTTGAGCAAACAACACAGCGGACTGTGCTATGTGGCATCTCTTCAAAATAATCCCATGTCCATGACTTGCGTTGTGTTTCAGACATCGTCATAATGTTGTCACTTACTATTAGACATAATTGCACATTGCACCATCATGTACCAAAGTACCTAATTTTGATGCAAATACTTCATAACGTTGTGAGGAATTATTTCCTTCATCACCATAATGTCAGTAAACACAAGCTCAGGTCCAATGGATATTGAATGTGGGGTCTGATAAATTATGGGTGATAATGATGTACTTACTTAGCCAACTCATTCTTGTACTTACCGCTGCATACAATGCCAGAATGTGTATCCTTTAAAATTATGTTATACTGCGTCAATAATAAACCTTGGTAGAAACAAACGTCCGAGTTGCTTGTTGACATTTATTTACAGAATGGAGAAGGCCCATGGTTGGCTATTCATATACTTGGCACAAACAACATTCAGTTCCATCTACCTGTAGGCCTACGACACGATGCTCGCCGTACAATGCAGGGATAATGTTCGCGAAAAACAGGTGCTTGAGACCCCATCTCAGACTGCCCATCACTAGTAACTCCATCTTGATTTCAAGTTGACATCCTCCAGCTCAGAGGCACGTTCATTTCTATTCTGTGTACTGCTTACAACTGCTTGGCCAGTTTGTGTTAGAGCATTAGAGCAAGTAAGTTGTTTCAATCCTGGATAGGACTGGAATTCCCATCCAGGCCAAGACAAAATGCAATCACTTAGTACTGTCGTTGACGTAGCAGAGCCTGTAGGCGAGTGTAATTGTAGCTGCTTGTGCTATCATTATTAAATCAATATAGCATGTGTGCTCCTCTCTTTAAAGTAACATCAGTTATCCTGACCATTTATTTTTAATAGTTACTATTAGGGCTCGGAAGTAGACGACCAAAAATACTGATAAATGACCTATAAAACTACCTTAGTTTTATGAAAATCATGATCATCCTCATTTATGGCTCTTCTCCACCTTCCTCTCTCCTTCCACCATTCCTCTTCCATCATTTTGTTCCACTCCAGGTTTCTTCTTCTTGCACTCCTCTTTATTAAATTGATCCACATTGTTCTAGGTCTCATTCTCACTCTCTTTCCCTCTAACTTCTCCATCTGTTTTGGTATTCTTTCCATGCAGCTGTGAACTTGCATCCGGGAGATAGTGGGTTCGAACCCCACTGCCGGCAGCCTTGAAGATGGTTTTCCGTGGTTTCCCATTTTCACACCAGGCAACAGTTGGCTGTTGAGAGAGCTCTTGCATTATTGTAGTGATAAAGTTGTTAAAATCTATTGAAATACCTTAATTTTTTGTATTTGTGATTCATTTAGTGCTATTTATATAGTGGTGTTTAAGTGCTTGTTGGTAGAAATTGGGAGTAGTGATATTTATTTAAATTTTATAACAAGTAATTCAGTTGGTCTTCAGTAAATTACGTTTTCTAGGTTAAGTAGGCTAGCTAGGTGTACCTTGTTTCTAATTTAGGTTTAGGAAATACTTTAGGTAATAATAATATTATCTTTAAAAATATTTGTGAATATATGTAGGTTCGTTGGTATAATACTTACAAAGGCAGATTATCATAAGGAATAGTACCGTAACTTCCGCCAAAATTTCTCCGGTATTTCGTATAGATATCCGTCCAAACTATCGCGAAGGTAATAATTTACTACATTAAAAAACACGATACGCCTGTAAACTTCCATTTAAAAGGTAGTTAAAGAGATTACACGGTAATAGTTAACAGTCGTTGTATTGTTATTGATTATTATCGTTCCTCATATTCAAATATTGCTTTTTTGGCTACAGTCGTGAACAAAGAGAGTAGTGTAGTCAAGTAAATATAAATAAAAATCAGCTGATCTTGTATTCCAATCATTTGTACTTCTGAGTAGGTAGTTAAAGTATCCGTAATTTATATTTTGCTCCCTCGATCTTTCAGTATTTATGAGCGGTTAGCTAATAATAATAAAGTTCATATATCCCAGTAATTGCAGTTCAAGTCCCTGGAGTAGTAGTAGTAGTAGTAGTAGTAGTAGTAGTAGTAGTAGTAGTAGTTTTGATAGAAATATTTGAGAAATTATTGTAGACAACCTTGTATTTTTCAGTAGGCCTAATTAAGGACACTTTTATTCTCCGTCCCGTGGAGTAGGGAAAATAATAGTAATCCACCAGCTGTAATAATCGCATAACCACATTTCAGTAGAATTGTAGTGAAGATAAGGTATAATATATTAGATAGTATCTTGCCAGTTATATTTGTGTTTTTCTTTGTGTACGGCAATCCTTTCGATACTTAAGCATTTAACCAAACGCAGTGTAGTGTAGTGTAGACGTATTGTAGTATAGATACAGTACATTTAGATAGTGCCGTATCTTGCCTGCTATATTTGTGTGCTATCTTTCGTGTGTATCTATTAGACCGTAATACTAATAATAATTTGTCTAAGCATTTAGCTTCGTTGGTAATCTTTGAGTACAGTAGTTCTTGCAAATTTCATTTCTGTTGTGCTTAGTAGTGACATACGGTACCGGTATCGTAATTAGGATACGTCTGAAAGTAGTTTAAAAATTAATGTAGTGTACTGTACAGTAGTATACAAGTAATATCCTATTAGAATTTAGTGTGCTTATTTTATTATTGTAAAATATTTGTATAGTACTGGTGTAGTAGAGGTATCCGTAGAAACTCTTACTAAATACTGTTGTTGTAATTAGGATAGGCTTAATTGCAGTTTACAATTGTGTAGTTCTTGTGTATTACTTTCGATATTCAGTAATCAACAGCAGTTTTTATCCTGTTAGGGGTTGTAGGATAAAAAGTAGAGCACGACTAAGTAGTATTGTAGTGTTGTAGTCGTATATTAATTACCTTATTGTTGTGTGATCTTTGAGTACTACCCCAGACAATATATCCCTCCGTTCATTTATTTTTTGCAAATAAGTTATTTTATTTTTAATTTAATTTTTTTCCTGTAAAGAATGGCTAAGGAGCGCGAGTGTACGAAGTATGGGTGTGGTGAGGCAGTGAGGGGTATGAGGGAGGAGTTGGAAAGTTTGAGGGAGATAATTAGGATTCTCACAGAAGACAGGAAGGAAGATAGGACTCCCTCAAACAATGTACAGGTTACAGTAGGTATATAAGAGGGAGGGGAAGGAAAGGGGGGAGTTGTAGAAGACAGGTGGTCTAATGTTCTAAGGGGAAGGAGATGGCGGGCTAAGGGCTCTATTCAGGATCAGAATTCAGGACAGGTGTCTGTGCGAAATCGGTACGAGTCACTCCAGGTAGAACAACAGAGGGAAGATGAGGGACAGGGAACTGTTGGTGAGATGTGTGGAAGTAGGAGGAAGGGAATAGGTAGGAAAGGGAAATGTAGAGTAGAGGGTATGAAAAGACAGGTGGAACAGGGTCATGGGAAGGAGAAAAGGGAGGAGGAAGTAGCTTCTGCAGCTATCAGGAAAGATAGGACTGACCAGGAGGGGAGGGGATCAAATGAGGTGGATAGGGTTGAGGCTCTGGTCATGGGGGATTCCATCGTTAGACACGTGGGGAAAGTGTGTGGAGGAAAGGGAACCAGGGTAGAATGTTATCCAGGAATTAGGTTGAGGCAGATGTTGAGGAAAGTAGACGAGAGAGAGGAGGGGAAGGAGAAGGTGGTAGTGTTTCACGTTGGTACCAACAACGTAAGGCAAGCTGATATAAGTACCAACATAGTTGGAGATGTGTGGGATCTGGTAAATGCAGTACGGGTGAAGTTTAAGAAAGTGGAGATTGTTATTAGTGGAATACTGTGTAGGAGGGATACTGACTGGAGGGTGGTTGGGGATTTAAATGAGACTATGGAGTGGGTATGTGGGAAACTGGGAGTGAAATTTCTAGATCCTAATGGGTGGGTAGGAGATAGGGATCTGCGCTCGGATGGCCTTCATTTAAACCGCTGTGGTACGTATAAGTTAGGAAATTTGTTTGGAAGGGTAATAGGGAGGTACATTCAGGGAAACGGGATGGCCTAGGGAGCGGTGATAAGGGAACAGGAAACTGGAAATCAAGTAGGAATGACATAAAATTGTTAGTGTTGAACTGTAGAAGTATTGTAAAGAAAGGAATAGAATTAAGTAATTTAATAGATATATATTTACCAGATATTGTAATAGGAGTTGAATCATGGCTGAGAAATGATATAATGGATGCAGAAATTTTCTCACGGCACTGGAGTGTGTATCGTAGAGATAGGATAGGAATGGTGGGAGGGGGAGTGTTCATTCTGGTGAAAGAAGAATTTGTAAGCTACGAAAAAGTTAAAGATGAGACACATGAAATTCTAGGTGTAAGGCTCATTTCTAAAGATAATAGGCAACTTGATATATTTGGAGTGTGCAGAGTGCAGATCGGGAAAGGGTAGCACTGACGCGGATTCGGAATTATTTGATAGGATAGTCGGCTATGTGGGAAACGACATGGAAAGAAATGTGATTGTAGCGGGAGATCTGAATTTGCCAGATGTCAATTGGGAAGGAAATGCGAACGACAGGAAGCATGACCAACAAATGACAAATAAGTGAATATGGGAAGGACAGCTGATTCAGAAAGTGATGGAACCAACCAGAGGGAAAAATATCCTGGATGTGGTGCTGATAAAACCAGATGAGCTCTATAGGGAAACTGAAGTAATAGATGGTATTAGTGATCATGAAGCTGTTTTTGTGGTAGTTAAAAATAAATGTGATAGAAAGGAAGGTCTTAAAAGTAGGACTATTAGGCAGTACCATATGGCTGATAAAGCAGGCATTAGGCAGTTTCTAAAAAGTAACTATGATCGGTGGAAAACGGTAAATAAAAATGTAAACAGACTCTGTAATGGGTTTAAAGAAATTGTTGAGGAATGCGAAAACAGGTTTGTACCTTTAAGGGTGGTAAGGAATGGTAAAGACCCACCTTATTATAATAGAGAAATAAAGAGATTAAGAAGGAGGTGCAGACTTGAAAGAAATAGAAATGTCTGTGGAAGTAAGGAGAAATTGAAGGAACTTACTAGAAAATTGAATCTAGCAAAGAAGGCAGCTAAGGATAACATGATGGCAAGCATAATTGGCAGTCATACAAATTTTAGTTAAAAATGGAAGGGTATGTATAGGTATTTTAAGGCAGAAACAGGTTCCAAGAAGGACATTCCAGAAATAATTAATGAACAAGGGGAGTGTGTACGTGAGGACATTCAAAAGGCAGAAGTATTCAGTCAGCAGTATGTAAAGATTGTTGGTTACAAGGAAAATGTCGAGATAAAGGAGGAGACTAAGGCCAAAGAAGTAATTAAATTTACATATGATAACAATGACATTTATAATAAGTTACAAAAGTTGAAAACTATAAAAGCAGCTGGAATTGATCAGATTTCTGGGGATATACTAAAGACAATGGGTTGGGATATAGTACCATATCTGAAGTACTTATTTGATTATTGTTTGGTCAGAGGAGCTATACCAGATGAAGAGTTGCTGTAGTAGCCCCTGTGTATAAAGGAAAGGGTGATAGACATAAAGCTGAAAATTACAGGCCAGTAAGTTTGACATGCATTATATGTAAGCTTTGGGAAGGCATTCTTTCTGATTATATTAGACATTTTTGTGAAATTAATAACTGGTTTGATAGAACAATTGAAATTGAAATATCAAAGAAGGTTCAACCTTTTCAATACAAAACGTGTTGTATAAGAAGTTCACAACATAATATTTATTGAATAATTAGGACCGGTTTCGACGCTCACTGCGTCATCATCAGCTACAAAGATCAACAAATAGGCAAAGTACATGTCATGAATGATTTACATTAATAACTCTTGTATGGCTGAATACAAATGGTAAACTGCTTTGTCATAAAAGCTAGGAGAAACTTGAGTAAAATATGATAATGTGATGTGACACATAAAACATAGTGGTTTGATGGGTAAAAATTATGCATAAAATTGAACTGATGCTATGAACATGAGAGTCTGAATATGGTGATAAAACTATGTGGTAAAAATAAAATGGTAAAATTGTCCACTCTTCTGTTGTTCACTTCAGGCACATAAGTCCAGGTCCGATGTTATATAGTCAAACCAATAAAAAGATTTTTGTCGAGGCCGGGACACCTGATGTTGGGCGATTGAATAAGGTTGCTCTTCGAATTAGTCTCAGCTCAACAGGGTAGTGAATCTTTAAGAGAGGAAAGAAAAACTAAGTTAGTGAAATGGAAGTCTAAATCGAGTCGCGGTCAAGGGTGATAGAATATGAGACTCACCTTGTTTGGCGTGCTGAGTGTGTGGTGTAAGAAGAGTTCTGGACTAGTGAGAAGGTGTGACTGAGTAGCGAAGTCACACCTTCTCACTAGTCCAGAACTCTTCTTACACCACACACTCAGCACGCCAAACAAGGTGAGTCTCATATTCTATCACCCTTGACCGCGACTCGATTTAGACTTCCATTTCACTAACTTAGTTTTTCTTTCCTCTCTTAAAGATTCACTACCCTGTTGAGCTGAGACTAATTCGAAGAGCAACCTTATTCAATCGCCCAACATCAGGTGTCCCGGCCTCGACAAAAATCTTTTTATTGGTTTGACTATATAACATCGGACCTGGACTTATGTGCCTGAAGTGAACAACAGAAGAGTGGACAATTTTACCATTTTATTTTTACCACATAGTTTTATCACCATATTCAGACTCTCATGTTCATAGCATCAGTTCAATTTTATGCATAATTTTTACCCATCAAACCACTATGTTTTATGTGTCACATCACATTATCATATTTTACTCAAGTTTCTCCTAGCTTTTATGACAAAGCAGTTTACCATTTGTATTCAGCCATACAAGAGTTATTAATGTAAATCATTCATGACATGTACTTTGCCTATTTGTTGATCTTTGTAGCTGATGATGACGCAGTGAGCGTCGAAACCGGTCCTAATTATTCAATAAATATTATGTTGTGAACTTCTTATACAACACGTTTTGTATTGAAAAGGTTGAACCTTCTTTGATATTTCAATTGTGAATCTCAGTTCAATACGGGAAAATGAAGTTTTTAACTTATAATGGTTTGATAGAAGCCAATTTGGTTTTAGGAAAGGTTATTCCACTGAAGCTCAACTTGTAGGATTCCAGCAAGATATAGCAGATATCTTGGATTCTGGAGGTCAATTGGACTGTATAGCGATTGACCTGTCTAAAGCATTTGATAGGGTGGATCATGGGAGACTACTGGCAAAAATGAGTGCAATTGGACTAAACAAGAGAGTAACTGAATGGGTTGCTATATTTCTAGAAAATAGATCTCAGAGAATTAGAGTAGGTGAAGCTCTATCTGACCCTGTAAAAATTAAGAGGGGAATTCCTCAAGGCAGTATTATCGGACCTTTATGTTTTCTTATATATATAAATGATATGAGTAAAGGAGTGGAATCGGAGGTAAGGCTTTTTGCGGATGATGTTATTCTCTATAGAGTGATAAATAAGTTACAAGATTGTGAGCAACTGCAACGTGACCTCGAAAATGTTGTGAGATGGACAGCAGGCAATGGTATGTTGATAAACGGGGTTAAAAGTCAGGTTGTGAGTTTCACAAATAGAAGTCCTCTCAGTTTTAATTACTGCGTTGATGGGGTGAAAGTTCCTTTTGGGGATCATTGTAAGTATCTAGGTGTTAATATAAGGAAAGATCTTCATTGGGGTAATCACATAAATGGGATTGTAAATAAAGGGTACAGATCTCTGCACATGGTTATGAGGGTGTTTAGGGGTTGTAGTAAGGATGTAAAGGAGAGGGCATATAAGTCTCTGGTAAGACCCCAACTAGAGTATGGTCCCTGTGTATGGGACCCTCACCAGGATTACCTGATTCAAGAACTGGAAAAAATCCAAAGAAAAGCAGCTCGATTTGTTCTGGGTGATTTCCGACAAAAGAGTAGCGTTACAAAAATGTTGCAAAGTTTGGGTTGGGAAGAATTGAGAGAAAGAAGAAGAGCTGGTATGTTCCGAGCTGTCAGCGGAGAGATGGCATGGAATGACATTAGTAGACGAATAAGTTTGAATGGCGTTTTTAAAGTAGGAAAGATCACAATATGAAGATAAAGTTGGAATTCAAGAGGACAAAGTGGAGCAAATATTCATTTATAGGAAGGGGAGTTAGGGATTGGAATAACTTACCAAGGAGATGTTCAATAAATTTCCAATTTCTTTGAAATCATTTAGGAAAAGGTTCAGAAAGCAACAGATAGGGAATCTGCCACCTGCGCGACTGCCCTAAATCCAGATCAGTATTGATTGATTGAAATGCTGGGGCTGTACCTTAATTAAGGCCACGGTCCCCAGACCACAATATCTTCTGCAAATACAGTATAACGCCGATTTTGTGTGACCTCGATTTAACGTAAACCCACATTTAACGGAAGAAATTCCAAGTCCCAAAAATTATTCCATGAGAGCAATTTAATTTTATATTCGATTAAATAAACTATCGGGTACTCAGGAACAGAATTAAGCAAGAAATCAGAAATTTAAGTACTTAAACTGTCTTTCAGGTAAACTGAATGCAAGGAATTCCTGGAAAGAACTACACTCACTTGGTATTGTAAAAGGCCAACAACAACAACAACAACCAACTGTTCACCTAGACGAGCTTATTACATATTTCTCTGAAGAACAAATCACGTTTAAACCAATCAATCAGGCAGAATTAAATATGAATCAATCAGCCATCCCTCCACTTAACCATCCTCAATTTTCTTTCCAAGAGGTCACTAGCAACCAAATTAAAAATGTACTATACTCTATTAAATCTAAAGCAGTAGGAGTAGATGACATCCCTATGCATTTCATGCATAATATAATAGGCGCTATCCTCCCAGTTATCACACATATATTAAATTACTGTCTCAGAAATGGAACTTTCCCTGCACTCTGGAAACAAGCTAATGTCATCCCAGTGCCCAAGATAAACGATCCTAAACTGACCTCTGGCTATCACCCAGCTTCTATTCTTCCAGTGCTTTCTAAGGCTTTGGAAAGACTGGTGTATGATCAAGTACTGAAATATTTAAATAACTATTCTCTCCTTGACCTATTGCAATCGGGTTTTAAGAAAGGGTACAGCACTGCCACGTCTCTCCTTAAAGTGACGGAAGACATCAGACTAGCTATGAAACGACAAGTTACAGTACTAACGCTACTGGATTTCAGTGGGGCATTTGATACAATAGACTTACAGCTACTAATTAAGAAAATGGAATCTTACTTGTTTGACCCTTTAGTACTGACGTTTTTTACATCATATTTGAAAGATCGGAGGCAGCAGGTGATAACTCGCGAAAGAAATTCAGAATCGCGTACAAGGAAAGTGGGCACGCCACAAGGTAGTATTTTAGGACCGTTGCTTTTTACATTGTATATCAATGACATTTCATCTTCTCTAAAAACGTGTAATTATCACCTATATGCTGATGATTTCCAAATATATTACCATTGGGTTTAAGCGAATTACCAAACGCAGTAAAATGCATAAAAGATGACATGAAACAACTCAGTGAATATGCTCTCGCAAACAGACTTCTCATAAATCCATCAAAATCGCAAGCTATCATTGTCGGTTCCCAGAAGCTCCTACACAAGATCAATGATTCGATCATTCCTCCTCTACAAATGAATAATAGTTCAATCCCGTACAGTAAAACAGTGGGAAATCTTGGGGTGACTGTGACTGAAACTCTAAATTGGACAGAACTTATCAAAAACGTAGGTCAGAAGGTGTTTGCTACTCTACACCCACTGAAATTAAATGAAGACATTATACCCGTTAAGTATGCGGCAAAGGCTAACACAGACCCTAATTCTTCCTATCCTTGACTACTATGATATAATCTTGGTAGACTCTACTAAAGAACAAACTGGGAAACTGCAGCGTATTATGAATTGTTGCCTTAGATTCATTTTTAACCTAAGGTATGATGTGCATATTACTCCTTACTATCAAGCACTGAACTGGTTAAAACCTGATAAGAGACGTGAATATCATATACTTGTCTTAATACACAAACTTCTGCATAGTTACTCCCCCCAGTATATTTCATCTAAACTTCACTTCCTCTCTTCCTTCCATAACCGTAACACTCGCTCGGGCTCCACTCTAGCTATTCCTCTTCACCACTCTTCTGTGTATAATAATTATTTTATTGTAACTGGTTCCAGGCTTTGGAATTCCCTGCCAGTAAGTGTCAGGGGCATTGACTCTTTCCTCAAATTTAAAATAACTTGCCGAGACTTCCTGTTGAGAGTTATCGATTGAAGTGTGTATATGTGCGTGTGATTGGTAGTTGAAAAATTAAAAATGGTTCTGTTAATTTTATATAATGTAAATGTAAGGGTAGTTGATAAGTGTGTAAATTGTAAGTGTGTGTTCAAGTGTCTGTGTGAGAGAGAGAGAGAAGAGGACTGAATTAATGAGCTAATAAGCTGCATATTGTGTGGGTGTGTAACTTAAGCTTAATTAGGAAATAGCATAAGTAGTATAATTAGTAATAGGCAGCCTCAATATTATTTGTTGTATTGTGGTTGAATGTAAGAGAGGGCCGGGTGTCCTAACTTTGCCACATGAAAGAAGCCATAATAAATAAATAAATAAATAAATAATATACGGAAAAGACTCTAAATTTAACTGTTTCACTGTAAACCTGTTCCTATCTACATCAGAACGGATCCCTTGAGAAATATACTAAATTTAACATCTCCACATGGAAGAAAAAATTACAAAATTTCTGTTCTAACACAGTGACATTTCCAACACTCTCAAACATTGTAAATTACCAATGAATCTTATCAGCACTCAAATAACATAATTGAAATTGGAGTAAGGCTGGCAACGGGTGCTTTCCGTACTAGCCCCATTCCCAGCCTGCTCGCTGAAGCGGGAGTTCCACCTTTACGAATAAGGAGGCAGCAGTTACTCCTAACGTACGCTGCCAAAATTCGTGAAATGCCGCTACATCCAAGCTATCAATGCATCTATCGCACCCAATACTACCAGCGGTGCCAAAACCGGCCGAATGCCACACGGCCGGTTGGGTTTCGGATTGATAGCTTGTGTCATGATTTGAATATTGATATCGGTGGTTGTCTTGAACGAACTCTTAGCGAGGTACCTCCGTGGTTGGTTCCGCGACCGGATATACGTCTAGATCTGCTCCGTGGACCCAGGGTAAACACGGATTCCTCCGTTCATCGGAGGTATTTCCAGGACTTCGTTCACCAATATCCGGCTGCGAGACTTATCTTCACGGACGGTTCTAAAATCGGAGATAATGTTGGTTGCTCTTTCGTCATTGATGATATTAGTACGAAGATCTCGCTCCCTAAAGCATGTAGCGTGTATACTGCAGAGCTTTACGCCATCTTAGAGGCTCTGCAGTTTGCACTGCATGACGAAAGAAGCCACTTTCTTATGTGTACCGATTCGTTAAGCTCTCTGCAGTCTATTGAAACCTGTTTCTCGCAACACCCACTGGTGCAGCAGATACATGACCTTCTAGCCAGGTTAAGCGATGCTAGCACCAGAATTACTTTCGCGTGGCTTCCAAGCCACGTTGGGATTGCGGGAAACGAACTTGCGGATGAAGCAGCAAAGGAAGCTGCACTTTTACCTCCAAGACCCGTCAATGTACCTGCTAAGGATATTTGTTCTCAGCTACGTCGAACCATCTTGGCGTTGTGGGAATCGGAGTGGCTAGATATCCGAACTCCCAACAAGCTGAGAGCAATCAAGAAGACAACTACCGTGTGGCGGTCCTCTTTCCGACCTTCACGGAGAGAGGCCATAGTACTGTGCAGGCTGAGGATAGGTCATTTACGATCCACGCACTCTTATCTCCTAAAGAGGGAAGACCCCCCAGTGTGTTCTTGTGGTGCCGAATTCACCGTGGCCCACATCCTCACAGAGTGCGCCGATCTCTCTGGCCTAAGACGGAGCCTCGGCCTGCAGGAAACACTCGAACGCATACTAGCCGATGACGCGACTACTGCTGATCTCGTCATCCGCTTTATGTGCGACAGTGGACTTATCAAGGGTATGTAAATTACAAGTGTACTGTTACTCAGGGAACGTACGTTCCCTTTTGATACGTTAGTAATCCTTTCGGCCTAGTTTTATAATTATTTTTGTTTTTTTGTTTTATTTTGTACTGCGTTTCCAAAATCCTTTGTTGAATAAATAATTTTGTTTTATATTTTAAATTTCTTTTCCACTTATTTGTTCAGAGAGGTTGATTACCTCGTTGTACTTCCTCTTAAAACAAAAATCACCACCACCACCACCACCACCATCAGCGCTACATGTAACAAAATATTAGCATGGGCAAAATACACAGGACTACATGATAAGTGTGTTAAGGGCTATTAACTTGTTCCATTTCCCATTTCAGCTCGCCAGTGTCCTGTGGTTGTTTAATTATATATCTTGGACGTAATGATTTCCATTACATACATACTGTAATATTCTGCATTTTCATCATTTTTATTTCTTGACAACCTAAGAATCTGAAATATAAAGCACATTAACCCTCTACTGCATGAATTATTTTTCGTTTTCGTTTGGTGAAGAAAATTTCAAGCTTTAATGTTCAACATACGCTCAGTGTATTAGATGTACCAGCAATTCTTAACTGGGGCTAATAGCTTAACACTCATATGTGATGTGGATTGCCATTGCTGAATATATATACGATTTTTCACGATTTTACGCTAAGCTTTTAACATTCAAAGACTGAACATTACTGCCTGCTGGCCATGGGTACGTACTGCAAGGCGCAAGTACAACTTGCAGAACCATAGGTCGGTAATGTCTTTGAGGTTGAGCCAGAGGTACTCCTAAGCCTGTGGTAATGTGATGGGGAGGGCCCACATAAAATCCCCCTGTGAATGACGCTGATGGCCAAAGCAACAATGAGTATTTTGACAAATGCTTCCTGCCGAAAATCTGTTGTTCAATAATTCCAAAAAATTATATTTTCTTGATCTTTGAGTCTCGTTGCCAAGCTGGTAGAAGAATCCGCCCATCACAGATTCAGTCTCCAAATCTCCACCTTGACATGTAAAGTCTTAAGAGTTATGAACACTATATTTTTACCTCTGGCAGTACCAATCCAGTTGGCTTACACATGTAAAGGATCTCACCCACGGGAACAGGGTAAAAACGGTCGCACATGTCGAGAGATCTGACCTGGAGAAGACAACTGAATATATAGCTTTACAATAGAGCTCAAAAATGGTGCTCTACCTCGACTATTACTCAACCTTTTAAAATAATAGATATCTTCTCATCTCTGGGACTTCCAAATGATGAGTTCATGCCTCATTATATCTCCCCTCCTTTATTTATATACCCAAGTACTCCTTTCATCATTCGTCTTTACCCCCAAAAGAATCTGTAAATTTAAGCCATGTTCAAACATATTCTGTGCTCGTTACTTTTTTTTTTTTTTTCCAGTCAATAGTGTCTCTTTATGTGGATGTTCCTGCCTTCAACCCTTGGAAGGGCCCACCAGCACTGATTCTTGTTGCCCTCGGGCATGTAAAAAATTAGATTAGTGAAATTACCAATCTTGTTAATCTATGGTAGTTAATTTGTACACTGTCTTCACATTTTCTAATTCAAAGGCCTATGGTTCATGAGTCTTGTTCTTCCATACTTATTAACATATTGTAAGTTCTTTAATGTGGGATTTTCTTTAAAAACCCTACTTAGAATATTATAGCAAGTTTTGAACAAGCCTATGAGGCCTTGCTAAATCCCGTCACACAAATGTTATTTTTTATTCAGAGATTAGACCTTGCAAGATACATATATATTATGCAATTATTACTGTTAATGTAGATAACTGAAAATATATGTGATGTTAAAATTCCTCCCTTTACTGTAATCTATTCTCTTTTCTTTGATTATATCCTCTTACATGTCTCCTTATGATCCACGGTAAAACTAATGGTGTGTACCTGTCACTGTCTGCGCACCTATTTTCAGGTTAGGTTTCGACCTAGCCTCCTTAGTTGTTTGTATTTTGTAATCGAAACTTACAACTACTTACTATGATCGCTTATACCACTCATACTTCGGTCTCGTATGAATACTGACCTTGCACATTACTGGTATTTTAGGTTAAGGTCTATGGGCTTAGCCCCTGTGAATTTGTGGAGTATTTTGACTAATGCTTTTCTTTAATGTATGTATTTTATTATCCCTTATGGTAGATGTGTAAGAGAAGGGCTCGTCCTCATACTTATTCACCCGGTGACATTATAGTTATGAATCAACCTTGTCACATGGAAGGTGTGCTGTACTGCTACTGTCACACATTGCACTGACAATTCACCACATTTTGATCATTATGTGTTAGTTGAATGAAGAATGCAGCCCATATTAATGCCATTCAACTCCTGTATGTCAATATCATATTTAAAATCGTGGAAAGCTTGATTCTTTTAACTATTTCATATGCTGTTGGAAGAAAATTGACAGTTACTTCCTTTCTTTTTTGAAAGCCTTGGTGCATGCAGTTTCCAAAGATGTTAATCTCTCGTGACGTGCTTTCAGTTCCCAAATCACCAACTTCTTTACAAGTTTTTATTTTTTACCATCAGCCACTCATACTCATTTCAAAACTCATAATTTTTGTCCAAATCCCAGCATTCGGGAATGTCCTCTGTCCCACTGAATCATGCGGTTGTTACTTCATTGTTGGGATTTACTACTTTATCACTACATTACACTGTTGGTGTTTCCTCTTCATTGTTTATGCTTTTATCATTAACGTTTGGCTTTTTCAATACCGAGGGAGATGTAAAATAGTTTATTTTCTTCATCTTGAAAACTAACCATACACACAAAATATAACCTCATTCACTATCAAACACCACATGCATACCTAAGTGCAATTAAAAAATATAGGACTTAATTTTTCATTGATTGTTCATGTATGTAAATGCTAGCTTAGAGCGTCACATCACTTCTGTTCAGGTGTTCAGCTTTCCAACAGTGGAATCTTATTAGCACATTCTCGGTTACCACATTTTCCCGATTAACACGATGATTTTCTCGGGTCCCAGTCCCAGTCCTACTAAATACATGTTAATATATCCCCTTAATACATCCTCTATTCCCGCCTATGACGACCTAATTTTTGTTCTAGGATTTGTTAGGGAGCCAGGTTTTCTTCATATTTCATTATATAAAAAAATTTACAATTGAAATGTCTTTTACGTCCCACACCACTGCCACTCCGCCCTCCTGACCCACCTTAAACTCCGCCTCCCTACCCCTCTCCTCTCCACTTCCCCTCCCCTCTCACTCTAACTTCGCTACTCAGTCACACCTTCTCACTAGTCCAGAACTCTTCTTACACCACACACTCAGCACGCCAAACAAGGTGAGTCTCATATTCTATCACCCTTGACCGAACTCGATTTAGACTTCCATTTCACTAACTTAGTTTTTCTTTCCTCTCTTAAAGATTCACTACCCTGTTGAGCTGAGACTAATTTGAAGAGCAACCTTATTCAATCGCCCAACATCAGGTGTCCCGGCCTCGACAAATTTTTTTTTATTGGTTTGACTATATAACATCGGACCTGGACTTATGTGCCTGAAGTGAACAACAGAAGAGTGGACAATTTTACCATTTTATTTTTACCACATAGTTTTATCACCATATTCAGACTCTCATGCTCATAGCATCAGTTCAATTTTATGCATAATTTTTACCCATCAAACCACTATGTTTTATGTGTCACATCACATCATCATATTTTACTCAAGTTTCTCCTAGCTTATATGACAAAGCAGTTTACCATTTGTATTCAGCCATACAAGAGTTATTAATGTAAATCATTCATGACATGTACTTTGCCTATTTGTTGATCTTTGTTAGCTGATGATGACGCAGTGAGCGTCGAAACCGGTCCTTATTATTCAATAAATATTATGTTGTGAACTTCTTATACAACACGTTTTGTATTGAAAAGGTTGAACCTCTTTGACATTTCAATTGTGAATCTCAGTTCAATACGGGAAAATGAAGTTTTTAACTTATAATAAAAAAATTTTGCATCTAGAAAACACGATGTATTACTGCTTTATATCTCTGATAGTTTCTGACAGTGTAGATGATTTTAGTGTGTTATGACTGTGTAGAACTGGTTTGAGCTATGATGCAACACAGAAGTAATAGTTAACACTTATCTCTCGCTCCCTTTGTTTCTCTCGCAGGCACGTATTCTTGAATTCTGCACAGCGCTATGACCAGTCGTTACGTTATTCGTTGATTACAGGTAGATGAAAGTTTACTTTTGTTTCCGTTTTAAATTAGAAACTTGGGATAGTGGCATATGCAGAACCATCGCGTAAGCAATGACAGTACTTACAGATTAAGTCTATTTTCTTTGTAGATCTACATTTAATCCAGTCACTACATTGTTATTAGTACATACAGTAGATGGAAGTTTTCTGTTCAGTTCAGTGTTTTAAGAAATGCGTCATCTTCTAAGCTAGTGAACAAGTGATTGTTTAGTTCTTGTCAGTGTTGGAATTTTGTTTGCTAGATTTGGTGGCTTTTTATACTCTCTGGTGACTTTTTATACTCTATTCTATTCAGTGTGTTTCATTGGTATGGTGCAAGTTTGCTCACCTGATAGTTCATGCTTGTGTATTTCAGTGGTGTGATAAAAATTTACTCGGTGTGTTGTTATGAGCAATTTTATTGTGTTTTTCATAATGGATAAGAAGAAAGTATGACAGATAACAAACGATAACATTGAAACATATTCAAGGCGTGGGCTGTAATCCTCACATGAATTGTATTGATTCAGTACGAAAGACCATCTACACTGAACATGATTCTCGATAAAAGGAAATAGAACGTGCATTTGAAGAAGGGATGAGTGGCAAAACGAAATGTGTGCCAGAGGGACAGTTTCCTGAATTGGAAAGCGTGTTATTGAGGAGGTTCAAGTAATTACAAGATATTAGAATCATTCCGTATTGACGGTTTTTAATATATCGTCCTATTCAGTACATAATTCCATCATTAGATGGAGTAATAAAATTCAAACATGTTTCGACTCGTTTGAGCCATCTTCAGTGAAATAAGGGGGTTAAAGTTGCCAAGATGTTTTCACGGCCTGTACTTATAGACATGATGTAGGCTTTTGGGCTTATGCCGTGTCAAGAAAATAAGGTGAAATTCTTTACGTTTCGCAGAGAACTGTGCTCTGTGTCATCAGAAGAAAATCTCGACTGTCCACGAGAAAGGCTTCTTAAACAGTTAGTTATTTATATAATACAAGCTAAAAATGTACTAAAAACATAATGAAGGAACAAATTAAAAACAAAAGAGACGTCATCTTCTTCAGGTGCCATATCTGGTTACCCAGACGTCGGCGATTACTCTGGAGAAAGTTTTTCTATCTTCTGCCAGTCGGAAGAGTCTCTCAGTTGTGTCAATACTGGTCCACTGCTTGATGTTGTGTAACCACGTTATCTCTAGTCTGCCAACTTGCCGTTTGCCCTCTGTTTTACCCTGGAGAATGAGTTTTATGAGGCCATATTTGTTTCCTCTTAATATGTGGCCTAGATAAGCTATTTTGCGAACTTTTATAGTTGTTATTAGTTCATGCTTTGTCCTAGCTCTTCTTAGGACTTCAGTGTTTGTTATCATATCTGTCCATGGTATTCTAAGCATTCTTCTGTGCAACCACATTTCAAAGGCGGCAAGTCGTTTGATACTTGTGGCTTTTAAGGTCCATGTTTCTGCTCCATATAACAGTACTGATCAGATGTAGCACTTCATTAATCTCTGTCTGAGCTTCAGATTCAGATGATTATTACAGAACAAAGAGCTCATCCTGCGAAATGCAGCTCTAGCGTTCTCAATTCTGCATCTGATTTCCTTATCTGGATTCATACTGTCTGTTATTATACTGCCAAGGTACTTGAACTGGTGGACTTGTTCTATTTTACAGTTGTTTAATGACAAGGTGACATTTGCATTACTATTTCTGCTAAATACCATTAACTTAGTTTTTGCTACATTTATATTGAGACCATACTGTAAACCTTTGACATGGATTCTGTTCAGGAGTTCTTGAAGGCCTTCTATAGTGTTGCACAGAATCAGTGTCATATGCATATCTAATATTATTGATCAAAACACCATTTACTTTCACTCCCAGTTCAACATCATGCAAAGCTTCTTTAGAAATGATGTCAGAATAGATATTAAAAAGGAGCGGCGAGAGTATACAACTTTGGTGTACCCCCCTTCTGATTTTCACATCTGATTTTTTGGTTTGGTTGATTTTGACTGTTGCTTGTTGGCCCCAGTAGAGATTCTGTATGATGCGTATGTCTTTTCCATCGAGATGTTTTCGTTGGAGAATCTATATCAGTTTTTCATGTTTCACTCTATCAAAAGCTTTCTCATAGTCAATGAAACATGCAAATATATCTTTGTGTAGTTGGCGGCATTTTTGGAGCAGGACATTGACGCTGAATAAGGCTTCTCGTGTGCCAAAGGCATTTCTGAAACCCATTTGGTTGTCATCCAAGTCTATTTCGCACTTCGTTCTAATGCGTGCGTGTATTATATGTGGGAATGCTTTTAGCACATGACTCATAAGACTTATGGACGGTAGTCACTGCATTTCTTTGGATGAGACTTTTTAGGTATTGCGATGAATGTTGATTGCAACCAGTCCTCTGGGATTATTCCAGTATCATAAATTGAATTGAAAGGTTTAGCAATTTGGTCAACATTCTCTTCAGTTATTAGTTTTAGAACCTCAGCTGGTATCTGGTCTGGACCTACTACTTTACCATTAGGTGATATTGTGAGGGAATGTAATACTCCTTCTTTTGTTATTTTTGGACCTTTTGCATTGTGTGAGTACACAATTTCACCTCTGTCATCATTGAACAATTCGTTTATGTATTCTGTCCAAGTTTGTATGATTTTTTGTTCATCTAGGATGGGTTTGCTGGTGTCATCAAAGAGTCATTGGCGTCTGTTTTCTGTACAGCCCAGCTATCTCTTTTACTTTCTTGAACTATCATGGTTTTTATTTAGTTCTCCTATTTCTTCACAGTTCATTGTCATCCATCTTTCCTTGGTTAATCGGATTTTCTTCTTAATCTCCCTTTGTGTCTGTCAGTAGCTGTCTTCTCTGCCCTTTTGTTGTCATCTCCGTTCCATTAGATCAAGTATTTCATCAGTCATCCATCTCTGCTTCTTTTGCCTTGTTGATGTAAGATGATCCGTACAGACTTTTAACAGTGTATTATGTAATATTTTCCATTGATATTCTGTACTGTTGTCATTGTTGTTGCTATTGTTCAGGTCTTGTATTACTGCTTTTTTAATTGTACCATCTCGCAATTTGGTAACATCAAACTTGCTGGACACTGCTTTGATGTGGTGGTTTTCAATTTCAATCTGATATCTGCCACTAATGGCACATGGTCGGACCCAATATCTGCTTCAGGATACGTTGTTGCTCGTTTGACAATATTTCTAAATCTTTTGTTAACCAGAATATAATCAATCTGATTCCTGATTGGTCTTCCTGTTTCCTTTTCTAGTGGTGAAATCCATATGTAGAGGTGCCGTTTATGAAGTTTCAACCAAGTGTTACAAACAACTAGATCTTGCTCTTGGCAGAATAGGAATAGGCTGTCTCCTCTCTGGTTAGCTGAACCCAATCCATATTCTCCCACTAAGTCAGACCTTCTACCTTGCCCAATTTTGGCATTGAAATCTACTGATATTATTATTATGTCAGTGCTGTTGAGTTGTTTACACACCTTATTCAGCATATCATAGAACTTATCAACGTTGCTGTCATGTTTTGTGTCCGCTGTTGGAGCATATACTTGTATAATGCTTACATTAAAGGGCTGACTCTGCATCTGTAACAGCATTATATGGTCAGAGATTGGTATGAAGTTTTTTTACATATCTGACATAGTTCGCCAAAACGAACACACCTACTCCATTCCAGTGATTGCGGTCTTGCAGGTCCCTGCCAGAGTAGTAGAGTGTGCCATGTTCATGGCGACACAATCCAGAACCTGGCCAGCGTAGCTCACTGACTCGTAAGATGTTCATTTTTAACCACCTGGCTTCTTGAATCATGTTGTCCAGCTGCATATAAACTTCTAACGTTCCATGTAGCTATACGTAGTTGATTTTTAATTATGTTAAACCGGGGGATTCTTAGCACTCCTTGTCCACTTAAGGTCTGCCCGGGACTAGGGGCCTTTGATTTATTCTTTCTCTCCATAGTAACTTCCTGGGAATATTGTCACTGGGGTGGTTTCCCGTTGCCTTCCCCTGTATGAATACAGCCGCTCCTAACATGGAGAACAGATGCTGGGTGTAGCCACCCACTCTGGATCAGACGCTACTTGCCGTTTGGTCTGCGGGAGGTATTTCATTTCCCTCCTACCACCCATATCTGGGAGGCATTCCCCTATCCGCCACCTGGGGACGCACCCTCTAGGGGTTACAGGCTCCCCCGAGGGAAAAGAGACATGACGGAAATAAAAACAATACAATATACAACATTTCCATCATTAGATGGAGCAATAAATAAATCGAGACAAATTCAGTGAAAAAAGGGGTTAATATTATACATAATTGAATCTAAAGAGTGTGTTATACCTAGGAAGAAAAGAAGTGAAAACAAGTGATACAGACTGAAACAAACAGTAAGTGCTTATAGTGAGGTTGCGGACCTCTTAGTCTAAAAATTTTGCAGTTTGATACAATTCAAAAACAGGACGAAATCAATGTGTTAAAAATTCAGAATTGACAGTCTGTCTTTGTAGGGTCACCATCACTACAAATGGCTAGGAGGGGAGTGAAAAAGCTTGAGAATCCAATTTCGAGAGGAGACAACGTGCCAGGTGAAATATATGTGACACATGATGGAAAAACGCCAAAGAATTTCAAATTTTAGAATAGCAGCATTCTCAATTTCTTCTCAATTTAGTGGTCCCGTTCTCGGTGATTGTTTCCAATGTTGGCTAGCTGTGTTTGCCTTATTTTAAATGGTTGGGAGGGCAGTGACAATTGAGAAGCTGTGTTAGAGAAGATAACAGGTGCATGGTAAACTGTCTGTGACCATAGTGGAAACCGTCAATGAAGTTCCAATCTGTAATGGAAAAAATGAGGTTGTGTGAGAAACTTGGGCTGATAAGTAAAAAAGTGTAAAATGAGTGTGAAGAAACTATTAAACTCACGGTACTTAATAGGTGGTTGTCATCTCGAAACGGCCTGGCCTTCTCAAAGTTAACAGTCCCGTCGTATTGTTGCAGATTACGCTACGCCTGTAGACTGAAACCTTACAACTGATGAATGGCGACAAATAGTGGACAAAGACGACAACGTAAACTTTGAGGATTATATAGACTGTGCTGTAGTGTGTCAGCTCTGACGATTGATGAAATTCTTGATCAGCACATGGCTGATATGCAACAGGAAGAAAGTAAAAAAGAAGACTAACCAGTACCTACACCAGTGCCTACACTTCTCTGGATATGGTTTTCAAAGATGTGTAATGTGCTGCAGTATTTATGCATTAAATGCATTCTAGTGTACTGTGTAATGTTCAGATACATTACAGTGTAGAGGTAAAGTAATTCATTTTCATTTTACATTGTTATTTATTCCCCGAATAAATTACTAATAACCTATGTTTATGTTGTGACTGTAGTCGTGCATGTAACTAATTATTAAGGTCGGCGATTTAATGCGCACATGTACGTCACGTTCTTTTTTTACACAGTAGTATGTTTCTCGTATTTGATGTCCCAAGTTTTTCAGTCCCTTGAAAAACGTACTAACAAGGTTCCACTGTACTTCCTTTTAAGCTATGTCGTTAACAGATTTAAAATCTGTTCATTAAAGATAACTGATTCTCAATACAGAACAACAAACCACACACCCAACAGCAATTAAAGGCGCACCAGCATGATGTCAGAAAAGTCAGCAACTGTAATTATATTAATTGTATAACCAACATAAAACATTTAAAATCTCTATTTTCATGTAACAGTGTAAAACTTCGTATATGTTTAATCATTTGGCAGCAATTACAAAACTAAACCTACGTTTCTCTTTTTTTTTTTTACAATTGGCTTTACGTTGCACCGACACAGATAGGTCTTATTGCGACGATGGGATAGGACAGACCTAGGAGCAGGAAGGAAGTGGCTGTGGCCTTGCTTAAGGTACAGCCCCAGCATTTGCCAGGTGTGAAAATGGAAAACCATCTTCAGTGCTACCGACAGTGGGGTTCGAACCCACTATCTCCTGGATGCAAGCTCACAGCTGCGCGGCCCTAACCGCACGGCCAACTCACCCGGTCCTATGTTTCTCGTATACAGTTTTTGTTTGATAAGCCTGCACAGATTGTAGCCGGGCCTGTGGGAAGTTAGAAAGAAAAAAACACCACACAAAGCATAAGGAATACATTTTCTGCCATTTAACTGTTTAGTCAGTCATTGCCATCAGATGATTCAGATTCATAGTCACTTATTTCTTGGTCACTGGCTTCATGGAGACAGTGCTAGAATTTGACAAGCTTCATTTTAGCATGGTTTCTGCAGCGATAGCATCCATGAGAAGATTATTTAGTATATCCTTCAACAGAAGAAAGTTACCAGATTATCCATAACTTCTATATGCTGTTTTGCAGCTGTCTTAGGTGCAATAGATACTTATTACACTTGCAAGAATCCCATCTCCTATACGCAACAAAGCTGAAATATGCTGCAATCTGAAGGGATAATATTTTTCTATTAATATTCCAGTGATTAATGATCCTAACCTCCAAATCAGGGAGTAGTTTTGACCAGGTTCTGTAAACGATAGTATAATATTTAATAATTCTCATATCGCAGCATGGTTTGAATGGGGGGGAACAAGTTACTAAGGGATCCTGGACAAGAGAATGGAAAGGATGATAGAAGTCTGTGAAAGACTGTTTATCATTCTTAGCTGGGTATTCCTATTCAAAATGTTCAACTTGTTTGTGTTGACTTCATGAGACATGTTTTACAGCTGTATTCAAAGTCACACAATATCGCATCACGCTCAGAAGCTGCTCTTTTTAATTATTTTTTTATGCCGCACCGACACAGATAGGTCTTATTGCACCGATGGGATAGGAAAGAGCTAGGAGTAGAAAGGAAGTGACTGTGGTCTCAATTAAGGTACAGCCCCAGCATTTGCCTGGTGTGAAAATGAGAAACCACAGAAAACCAGCTTCAGGGCTGCCAACAGTGGGGATCGAACCCACTATCTCCCGAATGCAAGCTGATAGCTATGCCGCCCAAACCGCACAGCCACTGCCTTCTACATTTGCACTATTCCAACCGCTCTCACGAGAGTTAAGGTTTTATACAGCTAACATTTTGCAGGAAATGTTTGGATCTTAAAAGTTAAATTTTTAACACTGTATTAGCTAGTAACTTGTATATATTTAACAACTGTTCATGAAACCGGGCCTGAATCTGCATGATGGTGAAAACTTACTTATGGCTACTTCTGGCATTATTTGTTGGAACTTCTTCTATTGCTTTACCAGCTGTGTTAATGATACTGATTCTAAAAGACATTTTTAAAATCAAGAAGTAAAAAAAAATTAAAAAGGTCAGCTTTTATAAATTTTTATTTGGTATCCTTTTACATACTTCCTCATCAAGGGGAATGATGCGAGTCTCTGGTCACGGGAATCGGCACCACCCATTCCACAGTTGTAGTCAAAGTAATCTGGCCTTCATTTCATCCACAGACACAGGAAACCAGTGTTCCTTTTCATATGACATTACTCTATTTATATCCTCGGCAGCTGATACAAGACATTTACTTGCATAGGCATTTGTCTCTTCGGTTAGATGTTCCCAAAAATCTGTTAGAAATTCGTTCACAACTTGCAGTTCGTTCGGGCATTGTCCTAGGGGCCTTTGAACAACACTATTTATTCCACCAGTTGCAATGCATAAATGATACTCTGGAGTATTACTTATGTACTCCCGGTTCCATTTCCCAACATGTATAATATGATTAGAAGATGTTGGTGTGGCATCAGATGTAGGCCTAAAATTCAGTGACTCATTTGACGGCAATAGAGCACTTTATTCACCCCTACCAGCGCTCAAGTCACTGTTAGACAAACTACTTTCACTTCTACTGAATTATTTGTCACTTATTTCTATATCAATGTCACTCTCTTCTAAAAATTCCCTTATAATTGCTTTGTCACTCAACTTGGAGGCAGCCATGATTTCGCTTAAGAGCTTGCTAAGATACAGGTTATTCTTTCCACAGAATAACTGCACAGAAGTGTTTATCGAATACATCAAAAGAATAAAACAGTGCTTCCATCTATCAAGAGGTTACCTTGCTAATATCAAATCCTTTCACAAAGGAAACAGCCAGCTTGGAATGGGTCCCGAAATAAACACTACCCGCAGACGGAGAGATCCGTCTTTGTACTGGAGCGCAGTCGAGAGCCAGGACGGAGAGATCCGTCAAAGTACGTCAAGTGGTTAGTTACCATTAACTCTCTAAATCAGATATGGCTACATCTGCTAATGGCACTGCAACTGAATGGCACAGATAGACAACAGGTGACATCGCGTCATATTCATTGATCAGTATCAGTTCTGCATTACTAACACTACATTGTGCGAATGTGGCAGCACCAAGGGGAGAAGATATATCCTTCCAATATTCTGAAGAAACATCTGTATTACATCTGGTATCATGGTATGGAGGGGGCCAAGGTGACGTGGGGGACCTGAATGATACAATATGTCTTAACCCTCACAAGAACGTACCCTGTACAGTCTTTTTAATAAGACATGTTCAACCACATATGGTGCATGTGTCTATGGACTGCGTATGTCATGTTGAGGTACTCCTGTGGCCAGCAAGTTCCTCTGAATTATACCCGCTCAAAACAAATGAGACTGATTTCAGACAAAAACTAAAATCCAGGGCCCAGTTACTATAGCCGTGACCTAGTGATGGGCAATGCTCTCGCTCGAGACTGATGTCGCAGACCTCGAGACTCTTGCGAGAATCTCGAGACCGATACTCCTGTAGTGCAAGCTGTGCGACGTACCAGTAACTATGACTGTATAAACTTGATAGTATATCATGGGCAGTTATTGCGCAAAATAACGTTCTCATATGAAAACGTGTGAGCCAATACATTTTGTCAAAAGCCTGGAAAAGTACTGCATGTTCAACTATGAACCCCGTAATACCATTAACGAAAGTGAAAACAGAATGTCAGTATCTTAAACTGTTCACGATTTATTTGGGGTGGACATCTTAGCTGAATTACAAGTGAATAACTGTAGATAGGATGTACATCTACTCGGATACTAGAAGCGTGCATTATTCGAACTTGAGACGGGGAAGATGTACTTTGCTACATATGCAACCCCCATTACACATGATTGGAACGTGTAATCTAAAACTCCCGACTTTGCTCCAATTCTTTCAGCAGATGTGATGGGTAACGCTCTCGAGAATGATTCTCGTGTGCTGCGAGCTGTGCGACGTTCCAGTTACGAGTGTAAGCTTGATAGTTATCATCAGCAGTTCTCATATAGAAACATGTGTGATGACAAATTTGGTCAAAAGCATAGGAAAGCACTGCATGTTGAACTATGAGCGCCTTAATAGCATTAACGAAAGTGAAAACAGAATGCCAGTATCTTAAACTGTTCACGAGTTATTTCAGGTGGACTTCTTAGCTGAATTACCCGTATAATTTGGTAATAACTTATTAGGATGTAAACCTACCTGGGTGCCTCGCAATCTTTGTCGGCAGGGTAGCTTCCTGTGATTCAGACTGGACCGGAGGTATTCTGTGACTATTCCTCTTCATTTATAATATGTGTTTTTAAGTGTCAGATCATCCCAGAAGTATTTCTGCCGACGTATTTTACTTATTTTGAATAAACAACACAGCGGGCTGTGCTATGTGGCATCTCTTCAAAATAACCAACATCCACCAGTTGCTATGGAATGGGAGTGGGCATCTCGGACATATTCTGAGTCGTGGCCCTCCTTGTGCTCAGGCGGCTAGGACTACAAAATTCACCGGTGGTCCATAACCCGTTAGAGGAGAGATCCTCACTTGGACTATGTGCAAGTAGGGCAGCATCCTGCTTCATGAATTTACCGAGCTCAGAACACTTTAAGCAAGCCTCGGACCTATGGGAGTAATGGAGTCCCACTCCCATTTGACAGGCGAGGGACTCCTTGGAAACAACTTGGCGAACGAAATGGAATTCGATGGGGAGCTATCAATATTAATGGGGCTTATGGAAGAAAGAAGGTAGAACTTGCTGAGTCAGCAAAGAGGATGCATCTGGATGTGCTAGGAGTAAGTGATATTCAGGTAAGGGGAGATAATGAGGAAGAGATAGGAGATTATAAAGTGTACTTGACGGGTGTTAGAAAGGGAAGGGCAGAGTCTGGGGTAGGGCTCTTTATCAGGAATACCATTGCACGCAACATAGTTTCTGTTAGGCACGTAAGTGAGCGAATGATGTGGGTAGATTTGTCAGTGGGAGGAATTAGGACAAGAATTGTGTCCGTGTATTCACCATGTGAGGGTGCAGATGAGGATGAAGTTGACAAGTTTTATGAAGCATTGAGTGACATCGTGGTCAGGGTCAACAGCAAGGATAGATTAGTGCTAATGGGCGATTTCAATGCGAGAGTTGGGAATAGAACTGAAGGATACGAAAGGGTGATTGGTAAATGTGGGGAAGATATGGAAGCTAATGGGAATGGGAAGCGTTTGCTGGACTTCTGTGCTAGTATGGGTTTAGCTGTTACGAATACATTCTTCAAGCATAAGGCTATTCACCGCTACACATGGGAGGCTAGGGGTACCAGATCCATAATAGACTATATCTTAACAGACTTTGAATTCAGGAAATCTTTTAGGAATGTACGAGTTTTTCCCGGATTTTTCGATGATACAGACCATTATCTGATCTGTAGTGAACTAAGTATCTCTAGGTCTAGGGTAGAGAAGTGAAATCTGTCTGCAAACGAATAAGGGTAGAAAATCTCCAGGACGAGGAAATTAGACAGAAGTACATGGATATGACTAGTGAGAAGTTTCGAACAGTAGACAGTAAGCAGGTTCAGGATATAGAAAGTGAATGGGTGGCATACAGGGATGCTGTAGTAGAAACAGCAAGGGAATGCCTAGGAACAACTGTGTGTAAAGATAGGAAAAGGCGAACATCTTGGTGGAATGATGAAGTGAGAGCAGCCTGTAAACGTAAAAAGAAGGCTTATCAGAAATGGCTCCAAACAAGGGCCGAGGCAGACAGAGATTTGTACGTAGATGAAAGAAACAGAGCGAAACAAATAGTTGTTGAATCCAAAAATAAGTCATGGGAAGATTTTGGTAATAACCTGGAAAGGCTAGGTCAAGCAGCAGGGAAACCTTTCTGGACAGTAATAAAGAATCTTAGGAAGGGAGGGAAAAAGGAAATGAACAGTGTTTTGAGTAATTAAGGTGAACTCATAACAGATCCCAGGGAATCACTGGAGAGGTGGAGGGAATATTTTGAACGTCTTCTCAATGTAAAAGGAAATCATCATGGTGGTGTTGCAAACAGTCAAGCTCATGGGGAGGAGGAAAATGATGTTGGTGAAATTATGCTTGAGGAAGTGGAAAGGATAGTAAATAAACTCCATTGTCATAAGGCAGCAGGAATAGATGAAATTAGACCTGAAATGGTGAAGTATAGTGGGAAGGCAGGGATGAAATGGCTTCATAGAGTAGTCACATTAGCGTGGAGTGTTGGTAAGGTACCTTCAGATTGGACAAAAGCAGTAATTGCACCTATCTATAAGCAAGGGAACAGGAAGGATTGCAACAACTATCGAGGTATCTCATTGATTAGTATACCAGGCAAAGTATTCACAGGCATCTTGGAAGGGAGGGTGCGATCAGTCGTTGAGAGGAAGTTGGATGAAAACCAGTGTGGTTTCAGACCACAGAGAGGCTGTCAGGATCAGATTTTCAGTATGCGCCAGGTAATTGAAAAATGCTACGAGAGGAATAGGCAGTTGTGTTTATGTTTCGTAGATCTAGAGAAAGCATATGACAGGGTACCGAGGGAAAAGATGTTCGCTATACTGGGGGACTATGGAATTAAAGGTAGATTATTAAAATCAATCAAAGGCATTTATGTTGACAATTGGGCTTCAGTGAGAATTGATGGTAGAATGAGTTCTTGGTTCAGGGTACTTACAGGAGTTAGACAAGGCTGTAATCTTTCACCTTTGCTGTTTGTAGTTTACATGGATCATATGCTGAAAGGTATAAAATGGCAGGGAGGGATTCAGTTAGGTGGAAATGTAGTAAGCAGCCTGGCCTATGCTGACGACTTGGTCTTAATGGCAGACTGTGCCGAAAGCCTGCAGTCTAACATCTTGGAACTTGAAAATAGGTGCAATTAGTATGGTATGAAAATGAGCCTCTCGAAGACTAAATTGATGTCAGTAGGTAAGAAATCCAACAGAATTGAATGTCAGATTGGTGATACAAAGCTAGAACAGGTCGATAATTTCAAGTATTTAGGTTGTGTGTTTTCCCAGGATGGTAATATAGTAAGTGAGATTGAATCAAGGTGTAGTAAAGCTAATGCAGTGAGCTTGCAGTTGCGATCAGCAGTATTCTGTAAGAAAGAAGTCAGCTCCCAGACGAAACTATCTTTACATCGGTCTGTTTTCAGACCAACTTTGCTTTATGGGAGCGAAAGCTGGGAGGAATCAGGATATCTTATTCATACGTTAGAAGTAACAGACATGAAAGTAGCAAGAATGATTGCTGGTACAAACAGGTGGGAACAATGGCAGGAGGGTGCTTGGAATGAGGAGATAAAGGCTAATTTAGGAATGAACTCGATGGATGAAGCTGTACGCATAAACCGGCTTCGATGGTGGGGTCATGTGAGGCGAATGGAGGAGGATAGGTTACCTAGGAGAATAATGGACTTTGTTATGGAGGGTAAGAGAAGTAGAGGGAGACCAAGACGACGATGAGGCCACAACACTACTTGCAAATCGAGGATTGTGGCGACGTTTAGTAAATTCTCAGAGGCTTGCAGACTGAACGCTGAAAGGCATAACAGTCTATAATGATGATGTATGTATGTATGTATGTATGTATGTATGTATGTATTATTATTATTATTAACAAATACATCACAAATGGGAAATATCCCGGTAGCAATGGTCACTTACAGTAGTGTAATAATAACCTTATACTGATGTGGGCAAGTTTTCCTTCGTAAACAGGACCATAAGGGATTGGAACAAAATATCTGCAGCAGTCTTTGATAGATTCTCTTCCGGTGTCATATCGTTTAAGAAGATGATTAGCGCTAGTGTAAAGAGGAATGTAAAAGCTGTAAACGACGGACACTGAATTGGTGATTTTCAGCTGGCTTTAGAGTGTTAAACTAGTAGTATCTCTTCTAATATTTTCTCTCCATGGAATTGCTTGTTGTACTCTTGTTGTTGTTGGGTAATTATGCTAACTTTACATATGACGCGAATACTCCATTATTTCCTTCGTCATCAAAATATTGGTAAATAAAAGCAGTGGTCATAATATGATATTGAATGTGGGATCTGATAACGATAACCTGATAACCTGTCGAAAGAATTGGAGCAAACTCAAGCAATTTAGCCTACACATTCCACTCATACGTAATGGTGGTTGCATAGACAGCAGGGCGCATCTTGTCTCGTCTCGAGTTCGAATAATGCATGCCTCTAGTATCCAGGTCGGTATACCTACAGTAGCCGTCAGTTTCTGTACTTAGCCTATTTATTCGTGTACTTACAATACCACTGCATACAATGCCAGAATGTGTAACCTTTATACTTATGTTATACTGCATCAAAATAGACTTGGATAACAGTGACAGAAATGAACGCCCTAGTCGCTTGTTGACACGTATTTACGAAATGGATTAGGTCAGTGGTTGGCTGTTCGCATACTCGGCACAAACAACATTCAGCTCCGACTACCTGTAGGCTTACGACACGCTGCTTGCTGCACAACGCTCTCGAGATCTCTCGAAATTTCTCGTGAGAAATAGTGCCTGCGCTAGTCTCGAGAAATCTCGAGACCTCGTCTCAGACTGCCCATCACTACCGTGACCCATCTTGCCTCAGGAGAGGATACAATGGATATATAACTCCCTCCATACCAAATCGGCAAGCCAGTGGGAGAGTAGTACCCTTCTGGCATGGTACTAGAACATGACCATATTAACAACTCTGTTGCCTGCTTGATCTGGTATATTAATCGTTACAATATACTAACATGAATTTTCAACATGTGCAGTTCCATTTCTTTTCTAGAATTCCTTCTAGCTGCTTACCTTTTTGACAGAGTGTGTGAAAAATCTTGCAAAATATGAAGAATATGAATTTAAAAAAAATCATTAAAACATATTTTTCTAAAAGAAAATTCTTAAACCTTGTCTGTTTATTGTGAATATGAAGCACATGAAATGTCTTGTTTCTTGCGTACCTTGATTTGGGTGGAATGGGTGGTTCATTTATGGAGCATACAGAAAAGGAAGAAGGAAACTGCAAGGAACTAAAAATATATAAAAGTAAATTATGCGTATAAATCAACAAGTACTTTAATGAACAATATAAATTATGTGTATCCATTTCATTCAACAGAATACTATACTGAACACAGTTGTCAAAATAGTCACTACAGATGAAATTGTTTGTACACAGGATGATTTCAGGTAAGGTTATATATAATTTAAACAGTCAACTATAATATTCACTCCTAAGAAAACTATTCTGACTTATCCATAATGTACAGTACGCAATGTTTATTCCATGGGACAGAATTAGTTCAAAACTAATTTCTGTCACTATTTTATGAAATTTCTAATGAGTTGGAATTTAACTTCAGCAGATTGCTCTATTATGGTAAAGTAAAATTCATTTAACCAAAATCAGTTCAAAAGTTTTCACAATGTTACTGTATAAATCTTGTGTGGCACATCGGAGAGAAAAATAATTTACTAATAAAGCACACGCCGAGACACTTTCAGGCCGATTACCTCTGAGCCAAGGTTTTCTTACTAAAATCATTGCTCCAAATCAATGTTCTTCATTTTTCTGTAAAGAGAAGATAGTATTATGGGTTAGTTAATGGCTGCTTAAGCTATCTTTGAACTGATGTCACATACAGATAAATCATTTTCATTATTTAAGCAAACACTGAACATAATAAACCACGCATTTACAAACAACTGAAAACACTGAAGAGACCTGAGAAAAATGGTTCTATTAACAAAAAATCTTTCTTCAGGGACAAATTCTGACAATTGTCATCCTTTATGAATGAATAAACATACACATCTACTATCCCAAGATCCTTATTTTATTGGAGAGATCTCAATTTATCACTGCAAAAAAGAATTCTCAAAACTGCAAAAACAAAACCACCACCACCACTGCCACCACCAAATAAACAGTCTTTTGCTAGGACAAGCTCAATTTGTAAATAAATACTTGTTTTTGATCCTTTTGGCTACTACCATGATGATACCTGCCAAGTCGTTAGCTTGCTAGCACAATGACAGTTTTAGTTATATTCTGTTTCCTTTTCAATTTCTATTACTATATGAACCAGTGATTACGTGGATATTGTGACCATCATTTTCACTCTAGTGTATACTCAAAATGTCTAAAGAGGAACTTCTGGTCAATCTTTGGATTCTCTCACGAACGTGAACTGGAACTTTATTTAGGGTCGATCTATACATCTCAACTTCAGCATTTCTTCTATAACACCAAAGATAATTGCCCTGTCTGCATCAATTACTGAATTAACTCGCATATTAGACCTCTTTTCTCCCCCACTATTACAGCCAAAAAAAGTAAAGGGGGGTCCAATATGCAATAACCTCAAATTCTGTGCAGTGAACACGACTTCTAGGCTATAAAGAGCTATAAATTGTACATGTAAACATTATTTAAACATAGGAATTTCATTTTGTCCGTATTGAACTGAGAAAGGATGTTAGGAAAAACTTAAAATGGTCCACCTTTTCAATACAAAAATGTTATATTTATTTATAACATGTATTTGCACTTGGAACTAGTTTCGACGCTGTGTTTGCGTCATCATCAGCCAAAATGTGGGAAATAGGCAAGATGTAGGCATTTATATTACACAAGGCGTTACATTAAACAATACACATCTTATAAGGAGATAAAAACAGGGACGAATATAGAAACAAATGAATCGTTGAGAAAACAAAAGTTATACATATTAAAAATAACCTTAACTACATATCTTGCAGTGTGAAAGTGTTCTTCTTGAATGATTCCTGAATATAAAAAAACACACGCGCACACATTTCTGGAGAGCCAGCAGGCAGGACAAAGTAAAGTGAAACCTTAAGAGTTCCTTTTTAAAAAATGAAATTTACCGTGGTCTTTATAGCTATTGTTGAAAGTGAAGGAGGATTTCCTGTTGTGCATGTTTATCAAGAACTCAAGGGAGACTTCATTAGTTAGTCGGAACATAAAAATGATGAACTCTTCTCAGAAGAACTCTTAAGGTTTCACATTACTTTTTCCTGCCTGCTGGCTCTTCAGAAATGTATGCGCGTGTGTTTTGTATTCATGAATCATTCAAGACGAATATTTTCGCACTACAAGATGTGTGGTTAAGGTTATTTTTAATATGTATAACTTTCCCTGTTTTCATCTCCTTGTAAGATGTGTATTGTTTAATTTCCTGTTGTGTATGTTTATCAGGAACTCAAGGGAGACTTCATTAGTTAGTCAGATCATAGAAAGAATGATGATCTCTTCTCAGAAGAACTCTTAAGGTTTCACCTTACTTTTTCCTGCCTGCTGGCTCTTTAGAAGTGTGTGCGCGCGCGTTTTGTATTCAGGAATCATTCAAGGCAAATATTTTCGCACTGCAAGTTATGTGGTTAAGCTTATTTTTAATATGTATAACTTGCCTTCTCACGGATGCATGTGTTTCTACATTCGTCCCTGTTTTCATCTCCTCGTAAGATGTGTATTATTTAATGCAACACCTTGTATTTAAAAAAACTGGGTTATATGAAGGAGTTATATCATGTTCAAAATCATGCTTTCACGTCTCTGCACAATATTTAAAATAAAAATTTTACCGTTGGTCTTTAGAGCTATTGTTGAGAGTGAAGGAGAATTTCCTGTTATGTATGTTTATCAGGAACTCAAGGGAGACTTAATTAGTTAGTTGGAACATAGAAAAAATGAGGAACTCTTCTCAGAAGAACTCTTAAGGTTTCACTTTACTTTGTCCTGCCTGCTGGCTCTCCAGAAATGTGTGCGCGTGTGTTTTTTTATATTCAGGAATCATTCAAGAAGAACACTTTCGCACTGCAAGATATGTAGTTAAGGTTATTTTTAATATGTATAACTTTTGTTTTCTCAACGATTCATTTGTTTCTATATTTGTCCCTGTTTTTATCTCCTTATAAGATGTGTATTGTTTAATGTAACGCCTTGTGTAATATAAATGCCTACATCTTGCCTATTTCCCACATTTTGGCTGATGATGACGCAAACACAGCGTCGAAACTAGTTCCAAGTGCAAATACATGTTATAAATAAATATAACATTTTTGTATTGAAAAGGTGGACCGTTTTAAGTTTTTCCTAACATCCATGTAAACATTATACACTATTCTTTAACAAACTTAGTAATGTATTCCGAATTATACTGGCTATTTTCGTTGGAAGGCTGTATTTCTAAATGTGATGATGATAGCGAACACTCGTAATCGAGTAGGTTTGTTTTCCAGGCAGGATGCCTCTTCATCTATGTGTTCGGAGGTGTTACAGTCCAATGCGGGAGTTACACAATTTGCCACAGTGATGACAGGTAGTCTCAGGTGGAGCAGTCATGTTTTTTCTATGTCTCCTCAGCACTTCTTTTCCTTTCCTACGTTGCCTCTTGTCATTCGCTGTACGTTGGCGGTTTTCTTCAAAAGACAGTGTGCCGTAATGGACTAGTGATCTCCAGGATGAACGGTCAAGGGCTAAGTTCTCCCAGTTGTCAACATCAATGTTACATCTCTTCAAGTTAGCCTTGATTACATCTTTAAATCACTTCTTCTGACAGTCTACACAGCGTTTACCTACTGATAGCTCAGAGTAAAACACTTGTTTGGGAATGCGATTGTTGGGCATGCGAACTGTCCAACGTAGCTGGCGTCTTAAAACCATGAATTCTATACTGGTGGTGTGTGCCTCTTCAAGAACTCTGATATTTGTGCGCCTGTCTTGCCAAGTTATTTGCAATATTCTCCTCAAGCAACGTTGATGATACTGTTCCAGCTTTTTAAGGTGTCAACTGTAGCATGTCCAGGATTCGGATCCGTAGAGTAAGGTTGGAACTACAACAGAATTGTACACAAGAATCTTTGTTGTGATACTGACATCATGATTGTCAAAAACTCGAGATCGTAACTTAGCAAAGGATGCTCCTGCATGGCTAATTCTGTGTTGGATTTCTCAATCTATATTTGCGCTTGATGAGAGGGTGGTGCCAAGGTATGGGAAGGTGTTTACAACTTGAAGGCTCACTCCATCAATTGTGACATTGATATCTCTTTGACCTTCCCCAGGGGCTGGTTGGTATAGGATCTGTGTTTTGCTGGTATTCAGTTTGAGTCCGATCTTGTTGTACGCAGCAGAAAAAGCATTCAGGATTATCACAAGCTCTTCTTGTGTCTGAGCTATGACAGCATTATCATCAGCGTACTGTAACTCAACTAATGGTGCAGGCGATGTCCGAGTTCCTGCCTTTAAACGGCTCAAATTAAAAAGTTTACTATCCATCCTGTAAGTTATATGAATTTCTAAATCTAAAAAGACAATAAATGGTGAACACGACTTTTAGGCCTATATACAAAGGTCACTAGGAAAGTTTTGCAATACGCAAAAACGGTCGGCTGGACAACCCTGTTATGTTGAGGGATGAAAAGAGGGGTGAAAACTGGTCTAGAAGAGAGTAAGGCGCGACCTTCACACCAAGCAGTGGGATTGAAAGTAAGTTAAGATGTCAATATGGTCTAAAGGTGAATTTCGCACAATTATCCGCTACAATTTTGCTCGTGGATTAACTGTTGACCAGTGCCTGGAGGAAATGACTCCTGTGCTGGAGAAAGACTGTTCACATCAGACAACAATTTTCCGCTGGTACAAAGAGTTCCAGAGGGGAAATTTTGGGGTTGAAGACAATCCTCATTCTGGACGATCATATGAATCAATGACTGAGGTAAACATTGTGGGGAAAATGTTGCAGCAAGAGAGGCGGTTCACATATCGGCAGGTAGAAGAGACCCTCCACATCCCTGCACCAACTGTTCATTCAATTCTAGAAAGGTTTCTAGAAAGGTTCGTTCCCTTTGGGTGCTCCATTCACTTTCAGAGGAACGAAGGGCACATTGAGTGAAATGGTGCCGAAAAATGCTGTTTGAAAATGGGACTTCGCGTAATGTCAGTAGCACAATTAGAATTAAGGAAGGTTCAACCTTTTCAATACAAAAAGTGTTGTATAAGATGTTCACAACATATTATTTATTATATTATTAGAACCGGTTTCGACGCTTATTGCGTCATCATCAGCTACAAAAATCACCAATGGGCAAAGTACATATCATAAAAATTACATAAATGACTTTTGCATGGCTAAATACAAATGATGGACTGCTTTTCTCCTTAAAGGCTAGAAGAAAATGAGTAAAATATGATGATGTTATGTGACACATAAAAAGAGTAGTAGTTTGATGAGCGAGTATTGTGCATAAAATTGGTCTGATGCTTTGAACATAAAAGTCTGAATGTAATAATAAAACGATGTAGTAAAAACGATGCAGTAAAATTGTCCACTCTTCTGTTGTTGTTCAATTAAGACACATAAGTCCAGGTCCGATGTTATATGAGGTTGGCAAGACCAACAAAAAGATTTTGTCAAGGTCGGGACACCTGATGTTAAGCGACTGAATAAGGTTGATCTTCAAATTAGTCTCAGCTCAACAAGAGTGGTGAATCTTGTTCAGCGTGTTGTGTGTGTAGTGTTCTAATAATAATATAATAAATAATATGTTGTGAACATCTTATACAACACGTTTTGTATTGATAAGGTTGAACCTTCCTTAATTCTAATTGTGAATCTCAGTTCAATACGGGAAAATGAAGTTTTAAACTTATAATATCAATAGCATCGTTACAGGTGACGAAACTTGGCTTTATTATTACGATGTCCCAACAAAATCCCGGAACAAGGTGTGGATGTTTGAAGATGAGGGTACTCCTGTGACTGTGCAAAAGTCAAGGTCTGTGAAGAAAAGGATGATTGCAGTATTCTTCACTAAACGGGGCATGCTGACTCGGGTTGTGCTAGAAACACAAAGTACAGTTACTGCGAAGTGGTACAGTGAGACTTGTCTGCCTCAGGTCATCCAGGCTCTCAAGCAGCTCCGTCCAAGGTCGCGGCTCAACACTTGGCTCTTGCATCACGACAATGCTCCAGCACATCATGCTAATGTAACAATGGATTTTCTTGCCAGATCAGGGTTGACTGTGCTTGATCACCCTCCATACAGTCCTGATCTTGCCCCATGTGACTTCACACTCTTCCCAGAAGTGAAGATGAAGCTGAAAGGTCAGCGTTTTGCATCCGACGAGGAGCTTCTGGCAGCATGGGATCAAGAGTGTGAAAATGTAACCGAAGAAAAGTGGCAGAGTTGGTTCAGTGACTGGTTTTGAAGTATGGAGAAGTGGTGAAAATTATTTTGAAGATAAAAGCGTTCACTCACATTGCAAAACTTTCCTAGTGCCCTTTGTATTATAAAGTAAATATAGTCAGTTTTAGTTACTCATATCACGTTATTCATTTCATCTTGTTAATTCCTCTGATGAGGTTGACGTCAGGAAGGGCATATGGTTGTAAAAACTCGCTATAAAGATTTGTCTCACTTCCGTAGAAATGAGGGATAAGGGCATCGTATTATCATATTATGCAATACTGATACAAAATAACTTAATGGCCAGTCATTTGTCCCTGTCAGTTGAGCAGTAGGCCTACCACACAGTAAACTTGATCACTACTTTCATTTGAATCATCATCTTGCACCACCAACTTCCCTGCTACCAGCGTGTTGTCATTCCAAGTGACGTCATCTTCACTGCCATCTCGTCAGCCATGCACTGCAGTCGAGAGCATTCGAGGTCCCATCTTTTTAAACCTTTTAAAAATAATTTTGTTCCCGATTATAGAGTCCAAAAAGTGTGAATTTATTCCCAAATGGTTTCTGGATATGGTCTCGGATATTCTCAGTTGGTGTATGTGTAGCAGAAGCCACTCCTTCTGAATAAAGCCGTGCTGTACAAAGTGTGCCAAACCACCAGCTGATAACTAGCGTATGTTACGAATTGGACTTCCGAATGTAATACATAATGACTGGAAGCTTTCTTTTGATAACTGCAGCTGTTGAAAGCCAGACCCTTATTTTTAAGTAAATTTCATGTTTGTTCTCTACATTTATCACATAAGGATGAGATAAGAGAGACCGCATTGTTTAGGTTAGTTATGCTATCACCCAGATAGTGCCAAAAGTTCCATGATGGAAAGAATAAAAATAAATAACAGGAAAATTTGCCGCATTTATGGATATCTACAGGTGTAGCGGTAATGCGCTTTATTATTTATTTACATATTTTACGCTCATATTGGAGCACTTAAATCAATACATTTGAGTTAATTTCTTCTTTTTCTTCTCCCACAACCTTCTCATCCTCTCCGACCTGGAAGCCCTTTGTGTGTCCGATATAGTATATTGTTTCCGTTCAACTGTTTTTAGTTTGAGACTTATGCTTTTGTTCTTCAAAATCCTCTTCTCTTTTATGTCTTTGATTTGTTGCCGAGTTATACCCAATTCTTCCAAATCATTGTGAACTTCTTTGAACCAATTATTATTGATTTTATTTTTCAAAAAGTAATCTAATAGTGGTTTCAATATCCTGGTGTCTGGTAATCTTGATATGTGACAGAAAAAGGAAATTCTTCTTTTACGCATTGTAGATATTATTGATTCACATTCACGATAGACAATGTTGTTAGGCAACAATCTCCACTGTCCATCAACTTGGTGTTTTTTATTAATAATTGTTCTAAGAATTCTTCTATCAGTTTTCTGTAAATTGTCTGTTGTAGATTTTACATTTAATTTGAATAAAGTTTCACTAGCATACGTTGCCTCTGGTTTAACTATGGAATTATAGTGTTTCAGCTTAGCGTTTATCGAAAGAGATTTTTTTATAGGTTGGCCAGGTAAGTCTTTGTGCTTGTTTAAATTTAGTTGTTCTGTGTTCTATTGCTTCTTTTTCATTTGTGTTCCATGTTATTATTTCCCCAAGATATTTGAATTTCTGAACAATTTTAATCTCTTTATTACCGTTCAGTTGAATAACTGGTAAATCAACTTTAAAAGTTGGCATCATTTTTGTTTTTTCAAATGAAATTTGTAATCCCATTTTTTTTGGCTATAATTTCTAGTTGTTCAATTTGAAATTTAGCCTCTTCTATTGTATTTGCAAGTAATGCTAAATCGTCTGCAAAAGCAAGGCAGTTGAGTTTAATACTTCTACCGATCTTGATAGTTAGTTGGCATTTCTTGTTCCATTCACGCATAACCTTCTCCAATGCACAATTAAATAATAATGGTGAGAGTCCGTCTCCTTGTCAAAGTCCAGTTCTTATAGTAATGCGCTTTATTATAATAATGTTTAATGTTGTACGTTCGTTGTCTATTTCTTTTATTAATGCATACCCTAGTATGTTTTGTTTGGCGTCTTTGAATATCGTTAAAAGTATTTGGGGACATAAAATTATTATTATTATTATTATTATTATTATTATTATTATTTGTTACGTGTGTTGGCAAACGAAACAATTGTTATGGTTGGATAGTTTTTGTCATGTTTTAAACTTGCTTCTATCCAAAACATACTTATATTGGCCCGAGTTGCCGTTTTTACCGCACATCAACCTTCTTTTTTGCTAGTGGCTTTACGTCGCACCGACACAGATAGGTCTTATGGCGACGATGGGATGGGAAAGGCCTAGGAGTTGGAAGGAAGCGGCCGTGGCCTTAATTAAGGTACAGCCCCAGCATTTGCCTGGTGTGAAAATGGGAAACCACGGAAAACCATCTTCAGGGCTGCCGATAGTGGGATTTGAACCTACTATCTCCCGGATGCAAGCTCACAGCCGCGCGCCTCTACGCGCACGGCCAACTCGCCCGGTACATCAACCTTCCTGCCATTCGTAAATCTCTAGCAGTACAGTAGCGGGAATCAAACTCAGACTCCCGAGAACGGCAGCTAATTGTGCTAACCATTACGCTGGTGGACATTCTCAACTACAAAACACAGACATATAGCACGACTGATTCATGCTTTCGATACATGGGTCGGTCATAAAACTATTCACCTATTTGTACGACATCATCAGAGCTGCAGTAGGCCTACGCTACAGAGGCAGACATTTCTTAGCTACGAAACACAGAGGTACTGCATGATTTTGATGCATGTTTTCATTGCATGGGTCGTACGGACGAAACTATTGAAACTATTGAAGCAGAATCGTTGTTCTTCTCTGACGAATTACGTTGGGGGGGTCTTGTATGTGTTATTTTTTATTTAGTTTCCTTGTCTCGGAAAGCCAGGGGGCGGTCTAGTATGCGAGGGGGGTCTAATACACGAGTAAATATGTATTATCACTCTTGTTTTACTGCCATCCAATGGCACACATTGAACACTTTTAGAAATAGCTATCTATTTTTTAAACCAATGTTTGCATTCAGAATATCTTTCTTCATCACTCCAGCTTTTCTTATTTTGATTAATTTACATTTTATCATCATTATCATAATTTCTACCAGTCAGATACAATCAGATCTGGGTAAATAAGGTTCCTCTCTGTTTTACTGAATCACTCCAAGACTTTTCATTCATTACTGTGTTCGTGTCATGGAGCCATCCATACTCTTAGTTCCCCTCTAAAGCTCCCATAGTAGGGAAAGACTTATGACCGGTTTCTCGAATGACAGTTAACTGCAGATGTGTAGTTATCAGTGACTTCACATGGCGATATGTTTAAAATGAGTTTCCGAAACAACAGTTATCGGCTTCTTCACAGTTATCTGCACAACGACTGGTAACTGCAACTAAGTGCTCTAGTTACCTATATGTCAGAACTGATTCCAACAAATACCGATATGAGGCGCCACTCCATACTGTTTCATACAAGGTCTTATTAGTTTCGTAAACATTAGTAAGTAATAATGAACTGATTATAATATATTTACAGACATTCATTGTAGTTTTAACGTGCTGGGGTGTGCTGGAGTCGACAATATTTTGGTCAGTACATTTACTTCCACGTTATCACTGGCTTTAGTCACCGATTCCACTTGTATGGTGGGTGTCATCTGTCCCAGCCGTTTCGGTTACAATCTCCTTGGAGCATGATGTCTCTATTGTAGATATATCTTCCAATATGGGAAATGAATCGTCAAATAAAATAGAACTCAAATCAAACAAATTTTTATTACGTTCAAATTGATCTTACAGTGAAGCTATAATGTTAAGATCTCTTTCGTCAGGCTTTGAATCATGAGTTCCACCAACAGTAAGTGAACACCCAATCAGAAATTATGGAGTATTTACCATTAATATAAGCCTGCTTTTTCATTGCTTTTTCTAACATATCATTTAGCTGGTGACGTGAGGTCTCAAGACTCCCAATAAACATAAAACATCTGGACTTCTTTAATTAAAAATCTTGCAGGGAGAGCTGTAGTTTATGTTACCTTCTTATCTGTGTCAACACACTTCACACCCTGAGTCAAGGTTAGCTTGCTACGTTCGATTGAAATTCTCAAGTGGACTTCACATCAGCAGTTACGAGAGTATTTTTGTATGTTGCGTGGTCAGTGTAAGTAAAACACCTCAAATGACTAGTCCATTGCAGTTATTAAGAACTACAAATCCTCAGTTCGAGGAGTACATTAGGGAAATACTAATGAAAACTGTAATGATATGGCTATTTTCTTTTGGCTATTGGAGATCGCAGTTTGTAAGCTTTCGTGTTGTTCAAGTTGTGCCACGAAAGACCAGAAAAAATTGAATTCTCGATGGGTTTGGCATCTGATCAGGTGAAATTACATGCGAAAGAAGAATGATAAATGAGCAAGTTCCCAGAGAGATATAAGCAGGAATAAGAAACATTTTGCACGCAGGAGTCTGCGCCGAGGTACGGAAGAAAAACTGAAGAAACGGCCATCTTACTGTACATGTCCAGCATCCTTGAAGAGAAAAACAGCATATGCGTGTTTTAAGTGGGGAGTTTTCCATTTGTTTGCAGTCTACTAAAGAAAATCTGCAACAGTTGCAGCGAGGATGAATGGATACCACACCATAAGTGCAGAACTTCAGTGCCGGAATGATAGGTTCGAAAGTGTGCTGCACGTTTTCATTTACAGTGAAACTCGGTTAAGAAGGTCCAGCATAAGAAGTTTTCCCGCCTAAGAAGTGTGATATTCTTGGTCCCTTGATCGGTTGCATTAAGATATATGTATATTTTTCCTGTTTAAAGTGTTCTGTTGTAAATATATTTCTCGGTTAAACAGTTCAAATTTTAGAGACCCTTGAGATAGAAAACGTCCGCTCAAAGCAGTCTCCGCACAAGTTGAACCCTAGACCGTTTGCGCCTGTCATGGAGCCTCTCCGGGATTGCAAAGGCCATATGACGTCACGCTATGACAACTCGAACACCAGATGCTCACTCTCACCTTTGTGGAATTGAATCAAACCCATCAGTCGAAATTTCCACTCCACCGTTCACATCAAGCGGAATGGAGTTGGATGGGATTCTACGCGGAAAACACAAAGCAGGCAATGGATGGTTTGATTAAACTTTAATGCAGTAAGTTGCACGCCGCGACAGGGTGAAGTCATTAATTGAAATGGCCTCAACATTAATTAAAAACCGAAAAATGTATTTGTCCACAACACAGCAGCTTCTTATGCATTACTGTACTGTTTGTTAGGAATACATGTATAACAACCGTTGGGAATACCACTTATAAAATTGTTCATGGTAAATACTGTACATTCCATGCCATGTCAATTATCGTACTGACACACCGTACTGGACTCCAACATGATAATACGATTCTAAAATAACATACATACATACATACATACATACATACATTATCATTATAGACTGTTATGCCTTTCAGCGTTCAGTCTGCAAGCCTCTGAGAATTTACTAAACGTCGCCACAATCCTCGATTTGCAACTAGTGTTGTGGCCTCATTTAGTTCTATACCTCTTATCTTTAAATCGGTAGAAACCGAGTCTAACCATCGTCGTCTTGGTCTCCCTCTACTTCTCTTACCCTCCATAACAGAGTCCATTATTCTCCTAGGTAACCTATCCTCCTCCATTCGCCTCATATGACCCCACCACCGAAGCCGGTTTATGCGTACAGCTTCATCCATCGAGTTCATTCCTAAATTAGCCTTTATCTCCTCATTCCGAGTACCCTCCTGCCATTGTTCCCACCTGTTTGTACCAGCAATCATTCTTGCTACTTTCATGTCTGTTACTTCTAACTTATGAATAAGATATCCTGAGTCCACACAGCTTTCGCTCCCGTAAAGCAAAGTTGGTCTGAAAACAGACCGATGTAAAGATAGTTTAGTCAGGGAGCTGACTTCCTTCTTACAGAATACTGCTGATCGCAACTGCGAGCTAACTGCATTAGCTTTACTACACCTTGATTCAATCTCACTTACTATATTACCATCCTGGGAGAACACACAACCTAAATACTTGAAATTATCGACCTGTTCTAGCTTTGTATCACCAATCTGACATTCAATTCTGTTCAATTTCTTACCTACTGACATCAATTTAGTCTTCGAGAGGCTTATTTTCATACCATACTCATTGCACCTGTTTTCAAGTTCCAAGATATTAGACTGCAGGCTTACGGCACAGTCTGCCATTAAGACCAAGTCGTCAGCATAGGCTAAACTGCTTACTACATTTCCACCTAACTGAATCCCTCTCTGCCATTTTATACCTTTCAGCAGATGATCCATGTAAACTACGAACAGCAAAGGTGAAAGATTACAGCCTTGTCTAACTCCTGTAAGTACCCTGAACCAAGAACTCATTCTACCATCAATTCTCACTGAAGCCCAATTGTCAACATAAATGCCTTTGATTGATTTTAATAATCTACCTTTAATTCCATAGTCCCCCAGTATGGCGAACATCTTTTCCCTTGGTACCCTGTCATATGCTTTCTCTAGATCTACAAAACATAAACACAACTGCCTATTCTTCTCGTAGCATTTTTAATTACCTGGCGCATACTGAAAATCTGATCCTGACAGCCCCTCTGTGGTCTGAAACCACACTGGTTTTCATCCAACTACCTCTCAACGACTGATCGCACCCTCCCTTCCAAGATGCCAGTGAATACTTTGCGTGGTATACTAATCAATGAGATACCTCGATAGTTGTTGCAATCCTTCCTGTTCCCTTGCTTATAGATAGGTGCAATTACTGCTTTTGTCCAATCTGAAGGTACCTTACCAACACTCCATGCTAATTTTACTACTCTATGAAGCCATTTCATCCCTGCCTTCCCACTATACTTCACCATTTCAGGTCTAATTTCATCTATTCCTGCTGCCTTATGACAATGGAGTTTATTTACTATCCTTTCCACTTCCTCAAGCATAATTTCACCAACATCATTTTCCTCCTCCCCATGAGCTTGGCCATTTGCAACACCACCAGGATGATTTCCTTTTACATTGAGAAGATGTTCAAAATATTCCCTCCACCTCTCCAGTTGATTCCCTGGGATCTACTATGAGTTCACCTGTATTACTCAAAACACTGTTCATTTCCTTTTTCTCTCCCTTCCTAAGATTCTTTATTACTGTCCAGAAAGGTTTCCCTGCTGCCTGACCTAGCCTTTCCAGGTTATTACCAAAATCTTCCCATGACTTCTTTTTGGATTCAACAACTATTTGCTTCGCTCTGTTTCTTTCATCTACGTACAAATCCCTGTCTGCCTCGGCCCTTGTTTGGAGCCTTTTCTGATAAGCCTTCTTTTTACGTTTACAGGCTCCTCTCACTTCATCATTCCACCAAGATGTTCGCCTTTTCCCATCTTTACACACAGTTGTTCCTAGGCATTCCCTTGCTGTTTCTACTACAGCATCCCTGTATGCCACCCATTCACTTTCTATATCCTGAATCTGCTTACTGTCTACTGTTCGAAACTTCATCATATCCATGTACTTCTGTCTAATTTCCTCATCCTGGAGATTTTCTACTCTTATTCGTTTGCAGACAGATTTCACTTTCTCTACCATAGGCCTAGAGATACTTAGTTCACTACAGATCAGATAGTGGTCTGTATCATCAAAAAATCCACGAAAAACTCGTACATTCCTAACAGATTTCCTGAATTCAAAGTCTGTTAAGATATAGTCTATTATGGATCTGGTACCCCTAGCCTCCGATGTGTAGCGGTGAATAGCCTTATGCTTGAAGAATGTATTCGTAACAGCTAAACTCATACTAGCACAGAAGTCCAGCAAACGCTTTCCATTCCTATTAGCTTCCATATCTTCCCCACATTTACCAATCACCCTTTCGTATCCTTCAGTTCTATTCCCAACTCTCGCATTGAAATCGCCCATTAGCACTATTCTATCCTTGCTGTTCACCCTGACCACGATGTCACTCAATGCTTCATAAAACTTGTCAACTTCATCCTCATCTGCATCCTCACATGGTGAATACACGGACACAATTCTTGTCCTAATTCCTCCCACTGACAAATCTACCCACATCATTCGCTCACTTACGTGCCTAACAGAAACTATGTTGCGTGCAATGGTATTCCTGATAAAGATCCCTACCCCAGACTCGGCCCTTCCCTTTCTAACACCCGTGAAGTACACTTTATAATCTCCTATCTCTTCCTTATTATCTCCCCTTACCCGAATATCACTTACTCCTAGCACATCCAGATGCATCCTCTTTGCTGATTCAGCCAGTTCTACCTTCTTTCTTCCATGAGCCCCATTAATATTGATAGCTCCCCATCGAATTCCATTTCGTTCGCCAAGTTGTTTCCAAGGAGTCCCTCGCCTGTCAAATGGGAGTGGGACTCCATTACTCCCATAGGTCCGAGGCTTGCTTAAAGTGTTCTGAGCTCGGTAAATTCATGAAGCAGGATGCTGCCCTACTTGCACATAGTCCAAGTGAGGATCTCTCCTCTAACGGGTTACGGACCACCGGTGAATTGTATAGTCCTAGCCGCCTGAGCACAAGGAGGGCCACGACTCAGAATATGTCCGAGATGCCCACTCCCATTCCACAGCAACTGGTATCCCGACTCTCAGGACCACTTACTAGGCCACTCAGCCATTGCCCATGGTTCACGAACTAGGACGTGACTACAGTAACCCACAAACATAAGGTCAACAATAATTGCAAAATAAACTAAGTACCATACAAGCCTAATCTACCAAAAACTTGAATATTCTAACCTGTTTGATTTTTCATTCCCTTGCTTATTTCCTTCCAGGCATTCTCTCTTACATTGTTGTTGTTGCAATAATACTTATGAGTCTTGTCGTAGAGGAAATTACGTTTTGGAAATAAACTGATATGATTTTCCGTGTCCATAATTAGTTAGGTGAATAAACTATTACGAAACAAAGAAACTTCCTGACTCTATGCAGGAAACAGCCGACTTGCCAGCTGATACATATTATGCCACCAAACAGCCGGCCGAAAAATCCTGATCGTCTACGAAGTAGAACGAATGTTGATAAACAGCTGGGTGTTGGTGGGATGGGGCCTGACACAGAGGTATTGTGATACCATGTGTTGGCATAAAATTGAAAGTTATTTTTTAATTTTTTCTTTATACGAGCTAATCATTGTATTATCGTGTCACTCGTAATTATTACAGCGCATTATTAGAACGTTGCACAAAGATGAGGAGATATCAAAGAAAATTCTCACGGGGAAAGAAACTGTTTACGTTTAGATGTGCTAGTTTTGCTACTGCGCCTTTATCACTCGCACGTAATGCCCCAATACCTTCCCATGCACTCATTTCTGCAACTTTGAACCTGCGTTTCTTTTCTTCATTACCTATAGCATGAAGAGGATTAAAGCAGGAAAATAAACTCAGTACCAGCTTGTCCATGCGGTACTTGCGAAACAGCCAGAAACTACGCCCGTTGCCGTGACAACCAGTAGGAATGCAGGGGCGATATAGGCCTATGAATAGGTTCTAAGAATCTCTATGAATAAGTTGCTGGATTTCCCATTTGCTGCCGTTAACTTGAAGCAGGTGTCGGGTGTGAGGAAGATTGAAAGCACATGCTAACAAACTGTAGTACACGTCTTGTCTTTTCGTCTTGTAAGCCTAAGCTACGGATTGCCAAGCGTAGTGTAGCGTCGTAATTAGTGTGAATAGGAGTCAGTGAAGTTAGTCGTACGTACTTGTAATATCAACGTACAAACATTTTAAGTGAAAATGAGCGGAACTCGGAGGAAAGTGATAAAGCGAAAGGCACCAACAATTAAAAACAAAGTGGAGATTATAAGGAAAGTGGAGTCATCTACACTTTTCCGTGCTGCTTTGGCAAAGGAGCTGGGGATGCCGCTGTATACTTTGAACGGCATTATAGCGAAGAAAGAAGAGATCTTGGCTTCTGTAGGGAATACTTCAGCAAACTGCAAGAAAGTTAAATCTGGAAAGTACGATGAAGTAGAACAAGCTCTGCTAATATGGTTTAAACAACAGCAAAGTTTAAACATACTTTTAAGTGGGACTATTGTGAAGGAGAAAGCCGAAGAAATTGTGTGCAAATTAAACGTACATTTTACTTAAAAATCGAGCCATAACATTTACAGAACAATTTGTAGCGAAGCAGAGAGTGTAAGTGCGGAGGAAAGGGGAGTGTGGAAGGAAACAGTTCTGCTTGCTAAAATAAGCAGTTACAAACCTTGCAATGTATTAAATCTCGATGAATTCGCACTTTTTTACCAGCTTATCCCGGATAAATCTCTACTTTTGAAGGGAGAATCTTGCCATGGGGCAAAATTAAGTAAACTGCGAGTTACGGTACTGGTTGGTGGTAATATGGAAGAAACCGAAAAACTACCTTTACTGATGATAGGGAAGTCTAGAAAGCCATGTTGTTTCAAAAATATCAGGACTTTACCATGCAAGTACACCAGCAACAAGTCAGCTTGGATGACAAGTTCCCTGTTTGAAGAGTATATGCAGGCATTAGATGCCAAAATGGGGAGCCAGAACAGGAAGATTGTGGTGTTTATGAACCACTGCCCTGCTCATCCCAAGGAGTGGCCCCATTTAAGGAACATCAAGGTAGAATTTTTCCTACCGAATACTAAATCGGTACTACAGCCCATGGACCAAGGAATCGTTAAGATATTGAAGCAGAGGTACCGAAAATCAGTTGCTGCTACACATGGAAGCAGGCAAATCCATCTACAAACCATTTCTTTTGGACACAAAGCATTTCAATGCCTCATCACGGGATTCAGTATAGCCTGTAATAATAGCAAATTGCTTCAAGAAAGCAGGTTTCGGTGGTGGTACCAACAGCATTGTTATGAAAGTTGGTGATGAAGAGCCAGGGCGCTGGAAAACTACACAGGAGAAGATGGAGATCACCAGTAGTTTCGACAACTTCACTGCCATTGATGATATGGTAATCACTTGCAAGGAGCAGACCATCGATGAGATCTGCAAGGAAATTCAGGCAGGAGATGAGGAGACTGAAGGAGAAGAGGAGGAGGAGGTTGAGGAAGAGAATCCCCCAAGACCATCTTGCAGTGAGGCAAGCATCTGCCTTGAAAAACTGAGGCAGTTTATGGAAGGTTCAGTCAGTGTGCCTCAGAACACATGGAAGGCAATGTGGGAAATGGAGATGTTAATACTTCAAGAAAGCAGTAAAAACCTAAAACAGTCAACCCTGGACAATTTCTTTTCCAAGTAGGAGCCTATACTTTTGTGTTTGGAAATGTATTTAATGTCTAAAGGTAGTGTGCAATTTACATACTGTATGGTTAGCATCTACCGTTTTAATGTTCTTAGTAGTTCTTATTTTTTGTGCAAGGTTTTATATACAGTAATATGTTCTCTTCTCTTATCAAGTATTTTTATAATACAGTATGTTCAATTATTTTACTTTCTAAAAATACATGTCATGATAATCTAATATTTATATTGTGGCTTTCTTTTAGCAGCTCTTATATATCAGCTTATTTTGGTATTGTTCACAAACAAGGAAATCTGTTGACTGTGTGTTTCACAAGTATTTCAAAGTACAGAACAAGTTTTCGGGCATTATCCCTTTTAAGAAGTTTCCTGCTTAACACATTTTTTTTTTTTTTTTTTTTTTTTTTTTTTTTTTTTTTTTTTTTTTTTTTTTTTTGTCCCTTGAAAAACTTCTTAACAGAGTTTCACTGTATATGATTATTTTTGTTTACGCTTGTTGTGTTCTGGATCAGTGAAAAGAGATCTGTTTGGTAATTGTGGTGTATTTGTATAATTTTACAAACGACAACGATCAAGGTGAAATTTAAGATGATGTCTGCGTACTGTGAATACAAAAGAAGGGGAAATATATCTAATTTTTGCATTATTAGAACGTACATATATTCGTATTATGAGAGATTACCACATGCTGAATCAAAATTATTGAGATGACATTGTACATGTTTGCCAAACAGTTTTCATTATGGAAAACTTCTGCTAGTAAAAGTAACCAGATATTACCAAGATTAAATGACAATGTTGACATTTAATCTTCTTACACTATTTATAAGGACACTTTCTCTCAAAGCATTGATACTTTGTCTATATATGAATTTTTCATCTAAACAGTGTTATGTGGCTGAAGATGTTAATAATATACGAAACATGTATCACTTTTAACCAATAAGTTGCCAAAAGCAACAAATGTATCGACAAGGTGGAAAATAAAAAATACTTAGTTGTGAATCTGTTAAAGTGCGATACGGACCATGAAGTTGATTTTATGTAAAAGATACTAAATGTGATGATATCTGTACTGTTTACTACCAGAGCTTAAAAATCTGGATTTAAGTTTCTAGAAACTCATTAAAGTTAAGAGCGCATTTAAAGTTACAAGCACAATTAGGTAACTTGTAGGTAACCGTGGTGTATCAGAAACTGGCCATTAGTGGAACTTTAGGTGAGCATTCAGCTTTGGTAGTTCTTCACTCACAGGCCTTAAACATTTGCCTTACCACTGAGTAAATTGGACCTCTCCTAGTGCTTACTAGTGGTTACTTGCATTTTTAAAAAACTAATAGTGAAAATGACTTATTTTGGGTAAATTCGTATCACAATTTTTTATAGTGGAAGTCTTTTCTTTTCAATTTCAACAAAACTATAAAATACATTACAAGAAAACGTAAAATTAATAGCAGAATTTACCTGATAAAATATATTTCATTTTATAACATTATTGATTGAATGTTTTCCTGTCATGAGTATTCCGCTAATTAAATGTATTCTTTTCAGGTAATTTCTAGTTTTATTGCTTGCATTAGTTCTGACACAGTGACAATTTCAAATTTATATATTCTAATCTTAAGACTTTCACGACCACTAAATGACATTTGGGGATGTTACTTCTTGTAATACTACAGTGCGTTTGCTTATGGGTAGGGCAGAGAGAAACCTTGCTAGCCACGGGCGGGCTTGAGAAGCACTAGTCAAGGTCGAGTAGGCGGAAGTTGCAAGCCAGCCAGCAGTGCAGCGTGTGTGTAACGCAGTGGTTAGAAATGCAACAGGCTAAATATCCGCTTGAACAGTTTTTATGTATGATACATATATAAAAACAGTCATGTAGAGAGGTGCACAGACAATTTGCAGTGAAATATCCATGTGCTCCAACTCCGGGTAGAGAAACTGTTAGACAACTTGTTAACAAACTATGGACAAGAGGATCACTAAATGCTTCAATTCCTAAGCGAAAATGAAGAGTATTGACGGAGGACTAAATTGGTGAAATCAGTGCATCATTCACATGCTCTCAGAATAAATATCTAAGACATGATTCACAGAAAGTCAGTGTTTCAAAAACATCCATTTTTATTGCCACTAGACTTCTAAAACTGAAAATCATACAGAGTGCATATCGTGCATCAATTACGGCCTAGGGTAATTGGATGTTACAAAGTATTGTGGATGGTAGTGTGGATCCTCATTTAATAATTTCTTTCTGATGAGGCGTGGTTTCATCTATGAGGACATGTTGCCTCACAGAACAATCTGTTTTGGAGTACACATAATCCCCATTCAATTCATGAGGTTCCATTGCATGATGCAAAAATTGGTGTTTGGTGTGCAGTTACCGCGAAGCAAATTACTGGGCCCATTTTTTAAAGGATACAATAAAGGTACAAAGATATCGCACTTTATTACTCATGCTGTTTTTTCAAATGGTATCAGATGAGGAAAAAATTGATGGGTATTTCCAACAAGATTCCGCACCAGCCCATACAGCTCATGAATCCATGAATGAATTGACTGACGTATTTGGAGAAAGGATAATTTCTCAGGGTTTAAGGCCGCCACGTTCCCCCGACCTCACAGTGTGTGATTTCTATTTGTGGTGAACACTAAGAATAATGTTTACAGGAATAATTCGCACAACATAGGTGAATTGAAGGAGAATATAACAACAGAAATTCGGAAAATTACCATACAAGAACTTACCTGTGTGAACCGTAATTTTATTAAACGATGTCAGAACTGTGTGGCATCAGACGGACATCACTTCAAACATCGCCTATAACAAGGTAAGTACTGCGTAGACTAATTATTTACTTAATGTGTCTTGGTAGCACTGTAATCTAGACAGTGGAAGCACACAGAAAGCTGATTCCCGCCCGACAGCATAGCTAGTGCTGGCACGCGATGCTTCTGACTGGCATGTCTCAAGCCCGCAAGTGGCTAGTGCCTGACAGAGTGTGAAACTGACCCATTTCTCCAATATTCATAAACACTGTGTGATTTCGCCTACTTGTTTTTACGGCTGACGATGACCTGGACTAGGGTCGAAACCGGTCCCATTTAAATAAGAATGTAATTACTACTTTTCTTTCTTTTATGTATTGAATTGGTTGAACTTCAATTATTTAATTTTTAATGTTAAGGTTTCTCCCGGCGCCCGCTGTAATAGAACGCACTGTATAATATGTTGACGTATTTCCAGGTCCATAAAGACTGTGTTCCCCTACATACAGCCTGGCCAAATACATAGGTAATGGGGCATCCATCAGGAATTCATTGCAGTTTATCAAATCTGCATGTCTCTCCTGGTGATATCTTGATTAATTAATTTCATTATGTTCCGTATTGATATCTACCATATATCATAGAAAGAAAAGAAAGATCCACCTGATCAATACTTATTTATTAAATTTCTTAATAACAGAACCGGTTTCGACTCCTCACAAAGTCTTCTTCAGCTGTCTTACACATTTACATTACATTACATATTCTTAAGTGTTGTGCCTTGCTAATAGAATTATTATTTTTTTTTTTTTTTATTTGACTGACATTAAGTAGTCATGTTTCAGAGTGGTTAGTCTAATGTTTATATGTTAAGTTTGTTTGAAGACTTAGTACACATATTAAAATGATAACTATTTAAACACATTAAAAAGATCACAATACATGATAATAAAACACTTTGCTATGTACATATATACTATTACCGTCCAAGTTTAACGGGTAAAACAAGTTCCAAGTAACAACTCTCATTATTGTTCCGTATTGAAGATGACGTTAGGCATAGATATCAAGGATAATTTAATAAAAAAACCACCTATTCAATACTTTCCACGTTTAATGTGGTTATTATCTACATGATTTTATGTAGACTTATTTGGTCAGGTACATGTTTCACCCATTATTTTGGGCATCTTCAGCCTGTAAACAACCTTTAGGTCAAGGTTTGGGACCTTTTTGACCAATATAAACATACCAATATATACACTATATACAATATATACAAACATAAGTTAATACAGTTAAGTTTTTTTGGTCCTAATTTATCTAATATGAAAAATGTCCAAAACTAAAATGGATCTTCTTTTCGGTAAAGAGGATTGCATATCGGGGTTTATGTGACCCCTATATCATATTAAGTTCTTGACGTACCGTGTCTGGTGACAGGATGTGTCGTCAACAATAAGTGGAGATTTGAACTGATTGTTGCTTGTAGGTTGGTCAAGATTGAAAATATAAATTTAAATTAAATGTGTTTTAACTTGGCAGTTCTATTCTGGTTAACTTAAAATGTTCAAAAATAAAAATAAAATGAAACGGATCTTCTCTCTTTTTTTTTTTTTTTAAATCATAAGTCTTGAGAAAGGGTGATATTAAAACTGGGGCTTATTTGACCCACGATTTTCATTTTCATGTTCCTGATGTAACTAATATTTAAATGTGTTGTCATGCACAAGTGGAGATTTAAAAGCCGATTGTTGTAGGTAGACTGGTCAAGAACGTTGTGAATGAAACTGTTAGCGTCTTGACTTTGTGTCTCATGTAACGTCAAGGAATTGACAAGAGTGCAATATTAAGCTGTTTCATAGTTTTAGGCTGCTGCTTAATTGAGAAGAAACTCCTAAGACACTTGATACAGTCTTGTGTGAAAATTGCTCCCGTTGATGTGTTGCTTGGTCTTTGGGAGGGATCTTATGAATATCTGTAATGAAGTAGAAAAATAATTTTGAATTAAAAATTTAGAGCATGCGTTGTGATAAAATGTATTAAATTAACACCTCTTAACTGTAAAATGACTTACTTGTTCAATTAATACTTGATGGACCTGTCTGTTCCGGCAGCGCCTGTCTTATCACCATTTCTACTCCTGGTGTTGTACTGGTGCGGTAATGGAGGGGCGGGGAATGGAGGGAGAGTGGGGGTAGGCTGGTCTATGGGCGTGTGCTGTTGCTAGAGGGGAGTTTCTAGAAGCAATATGGGCGGGTTTAACTTTTGGCATGGTGGATGGAGCATTTGAGTGTGGAGATTTAAATAATTGAGGGATTTTGTTTTGATCTGAATTCACAATATTAATTAATCTAGGTGTTAATTCGTACAAAGGATTTTTAATCTCATTGACGTCGTTGAGATTTTTATTTTTATTGTAGGTTTGGTCTAAAAAGATGTGTAGGTTTTCCAGTACATTCATTAATTTCCCTTTACCTATGCTTCTAATGATGGTAAGATCTTTCTCTATGGATGTAAAGTGATGGCCCATTTCTCTCATATGTTGGCTCATCGCTGAGTACTTATTGTGTTTTTGAGCGTTATAATGTTCCAGATATCTCGTGTTAAAGCTCCGGCCAGTCTGTCCGATATAAGAAAAATCACATTGTTGCTATTGTGATTGACCTTGTTGTGGTTAAAAAATATGTTTCGATTGGTGTTAACTGTCCTGAAGGCTATATTGATATTGTGCTTCTTTAAAGTATTTGCGATCTGATGGACGGCTGGGTTGTTATATGTAAATGTGGCGAAACTAGTTTTTTTTAGGTTTTTCTGGGACGAGGTTAGTGGACAATTTAATTTTGATTTTATTAATCAAACGGTTGACCATATCTATTTTAAACCCGTTGAGTTGAGCAAATTGCCTTATGTACTTCAGTTCAATTTTTAAATTGTTGGGAGAAAGAGGAATTTTTAAAGCTCTATAAATTAAATTATAGAAAGAGGCTTGTTTTTGGGACTTGGGGTGTAGGGATGAATTCATAATAGTTAAGGGAGAGTGTGTAGGTTTCCTGTATATTCGAAAATCGAAGGTATTATGTCCGCGTGTAATAGTCAAGTCCAAAAAGTTTAATGAGTTCCTAACCTCATCCTCTTTAGTAAACTTAACATTGGGGTCAATTTTGTTTAGGGACTCCAAGATCTCGTCACTATTAGTGACATTTTTGTCAAAAATTATGAAAGTATCGTCTACAAATCTCAGCCATAAACATACGCCTTTTATTTGTGTTATAATTTTTGTGTGTTCTGTTGTGTCCATATAAATGTCTGCTAAGATGCCAGAAAGAGGGTCGCCCATCGCTAAGCCTTTTTGTTGGTAAAACTTTCCATTGAAAGAGAAAAAGCTGTTGCTTAAGATAAAATAAGATCCCTCCCAAAGACCAAGCAACACATCAACGGGAGCAATTTTCACACAAGACTGTATCAAGTGTCTAGGAGTTTCTTCTCAATTAAGCAGCAGCCTAAAACTATGAAACAGCTTAGTATTGTACTCTTGTCAATTCCTTGACGTTACATGAGACACAAAGTCAAGACGCTAACAGTTTCATTCACAACGTTCTTGACCAGTCTACCTACAACAATCGGCTTTTAAATCTCCACTTGTGCATGACAACACATTTAAATATTAGTTACGTCAGGAACATGAAAATGAAAATCGTGGGTCAAATAAGCCCCAGTTTTAATATCACCCTTTCTCAAGACTTATGATTTAAAAAAAAAAAAAAAAGAGAGAAGATCCGTTTCATTTTATTTTTATTTTTGAACATTTTAAGTTAACCAGAATAGAACTGCCAAGTTAAAACACATTTAATTTAAATTTATATTTTCAATCTTGACCAACCTACAAGCAACAATCAGTTCAAATCTCCACTTATTGTTGACGACACATCCTGTCACCAGACACGGTACGTCAAGAACTTAATATGATATAGGGGTCACATAAACCCCGATATGCAATCCTCTTTACCGAAAAGAAGATCCATTTTAGTTTTGGACATTTTTCATATTAGATAGATTAGGACCAAAAAACTTAACTGTATTAACTTATGTTTGTATATATTGTATATAGTGTATATATTGGTATGTTTATATTGGTCAAAAAGGTCCCAAACCTTGACCTAAAGGTTGTTTACAGGCTGAAGATGCCCAAAATAATGGGTGAAACATGTACCTGACCAAATAAGTCTACATAAAATCATGTAGATAATAACCACATTAAACGTGGAAAGTATTGGATAGGTGGTTTTTTATTAAATTATCCTTGATATCTATGCCTAAAACAAGTTCTTAAAATAACTTTGTCATTTTTTGTTATTATAATTCGTCAGGCATAAAAAGATGATATGCTTGAGTTCAGCTGTATTATGCTCTTGTAATATTTTGTATTAGGCTTTATATCTTGTCAAATGAAAGAATATGTGTCAGAAGCTGAATTGACATTTTTCAAAGTGAACAGTATTACGTTCATAATGATGGTATATCAGGTAACCTGAAACCTGTATTAAATGACCTATTATTAAGTATAAACTATATAAAGTACATTAAAATAGAACACAAGGTAAAAGTACACTTCAAGATGCAAATGTCTAGTTATAATTCAAGTGAAGGGTATAAAGATTCCTGCAAGTTTATATTGAGTTCGTATGGGACACTTGTATCATTACGCATATATGCTAAGTTCGTATGGGACATTTTGCATCATTACATTATATTTACATAAAGTTCAACCACTATATAGATTGCAAATTTTCTAATATTGTTAATGTGTACAGATTTGAAGATGAGTGTGTGCTGCTGAAGTTGTTGATAATCTTGAAACCGTTAAATGCAGATTACACTAGCGTATAAAAGCAGTTGTTGTTAGTGGCACTTTTCCGGTCTATGACATTTGATAATTATCTGTAAAAAGTAAATTAAATTAATTTATAAGTTTTTTAAAAGGTATTCAGAAAGTGTCTACTTGTGTGTGCATACATAACAGTTACTTACTATTGTTGAATGGTTGAGAAGTGTACAGCTTGGCTGTTTGGCGTGTACTTCTGGTGTTAGTATCTGTTGCTGTGAGGGGGAATGGAGAGGTGGGTAGGGGGAGTTGTCGTGTGTGTAGGGGTGGAGTTAGGCGTGTCCATCACCTGCGCTGTGGTTTGCGTGTGACGTTGTTTGTTGACTGTTCTAAGATAGTAATTTTTTATAATAAGGATAATATCTCCATGGGTCCTCTCATTATCATCATCATCATCATCATCATCATCATCATCATCATCGCCACAAGCGTGCTATGCTTAACACCCTTATCAGCTGAGCAAGGGAGGTTTGTGAGGAGGATAAATTAAAAGTGGCGGTGGTGATTTTTGTTTTAAGAGGAAGTGCATCTAGGTAATCATCCTCCCTGAATAAATTAAGTGGGAAAAATAAAATATCTTCTTGCCATACATACAATTTGTCATGGGTAGGATTGGCAATATTCTCAGAAGACACAATATCAAGACCATCTTTAAGCCTAATATCACCATAGGCAATTACTGTATTTGCGATCTGTTAAAGATCCTATTGGTTTAAACTGTGGTGGAATATATATGATTCCTTGCTCCTGTGGATCGGTTTATGTTGGCTGAACATGTAAGAAGGTAGCAAAAAGGGTTAAGAAACATCGCAGGCACTTATGCCTGCCAGCCAGAGAAGTCTGCTGTGACAGAACATGCCATACATAATGACCATCAAATTATTTTTGATGCAACTTCTGTCATTTGTAAAGGAAAGCATTTTATATCTGGAATCATTCGTGAATCGATAGAAATTGCTAAACACCCGAATAATTTTAACAAAGGGAACGGCTATATACTGAGTATAGTTCATGGCTACTCTCCATAGTTAACTCGTCTACATCTTTCTCCTTGACTCTGGAGGCCCTGGAATGAATTATATTTCTAAGAGGGACTCTCTATCTTGAGTCTGGCCACTATGGAGTGACAGTTGCCAACAAAATCTTTGTTATTGCTCTGATGACGATCCTGGTTCCTGGTTCAAAATGCGTCAATATATTATAGTATTACACAACCTAACATCGCCAAAATTATATATTCTAATCAGAAAGATGACAAGGGTAGCAAAAAACTGTAAGGAGTACTAATTTATTCACACCAGTCTTTTAAATCAATATGAAGCCTTCTGTGGAAAGTTTAAAAACTTAAAAACAATAGAAATATATAAAAGTCAACAAATCATTTTTATTTTATTAATTAATTAAAATTAAAAGAGTAAATCTATACTCACTTTAAGCTGTCAATGTGAGTCTTATAATCCAAGACTGTATTTGGGGGAAGATTCAAAACACGTCGTAACGTATCTCGTATTCTTCCTGTAGTAGAAGTGTCTGATGCTGTCTTATTCCAAACAGAAATTATATCCTCCTGGAAATAAAAGCAAAGGTAAAAAACAAAACACAAACACTAAAGTAGGAAATACACTAAGCCTCTGCCCTCATGAACATTTCCTAACTGTGTTAAATTTTATAAAGCTGCAACAAACAAAGGAACCTTTTTCTAGTTCAGTTCACTCGCTTCGGCTCTCCCTGATCTTCCTGTCATTGAGGCGACTAAAAGGGGCCCCAAAGCTTCTTAACTTGGGAGCGTGGATTGGCGACCATGGGGCCCTTAGCCGAGTCCTGGCACTGCCTTACTTGTGCTAGGTTCCTCATTTTCATCTATTCTATCCAACCTCTCTTGGTCAACTCTTGTCTTTTCTACCCCGACACTATTAGGTATCGAGGCCTAGGGAGTCTTTTATTTTCACGCCCTTCAGGGTCTTTGTCTTTTTTTTTGGCCGATATCTTCATTTTTCAAAGTGTCGGATCCCTTCCATTTTTAAAATCTCTTATTAGTGCTGTATAGAGGATGGTTGCCTAGTTTCACCACCACCACTCCCTGATCTTCCCCGACAATACGGAATCAAGGACAAGTGTGTGCACTACTGGCTGTCATGCTACCATAAACGTGTACAGTAAGTAGCTGCTCTCAGGCTTCTCAATTAATGTTAATACATATATATTTCTAATTTTCTTATTACGGTTTGCTTGATGTCGCACCAACACTGATAGGTCTTGTGGCGATGACGGAATAGGAAAGAAGGGCTAGGAGTGAGAAGGAAATGGCTGTGACCTTAAGGTACAGCTCCAGCATTTGCCGTGTGTGAAAATGGGAAACCATGGAAAACCATCATCAGGGCTGCTGACACTGGGGTTTGAACCCAATACGGTATCTCCCGATTGCAAGCTCACAGCTACGCGACCCTTATCACATGGCCATCTCCCTCGGATGTTAATATCTCGTTACTGTTGTCAATGCACTACAATTTAAAAAAACAAAACAAAGTAAATATGAAGTGACCGAAAGTATAATGCATGGAGGTCAATGGAGCTAGTTACTACTGCCATGCTGTAAACCATATTTTAGAAGAAATATAATGTTTTAATAAAGGTATACCCAGAGGACATAATATGAAAAATATGAAATAATGCATACAAAATACTTACTTATGAAGGATTAAGGATTATCATAAAAGAGGTAGTCTAACATATTGCACATGTCATTCCCATATCTAATCTACCATCTCACTGTCGTCTTCCTGATTACTGCTGTCATCCTTGAATTCAGATTCACAACACTATATGCATAAAAACATTTCCCAATCATGTATACACTACGTAAGAAGGGATTATAGGACTACATTTAAAGAAAGAAAATGTATGTACAGATCTCTTCAAATTATTAGACTCAACAGGCAGATCAAGCACTTTTTTAATTCTCTTCCCAAAATCATGTTGAAAAACATATTTATATTAAAAAAACTAGTATTTTAGGATAACATCAGTCCCTTGCTTAAGTTGTTTGCTGTTTGGAGGTATCTCTAGTTAATCTATCCCACTTTTGTCATTCATCACACCAACTTCTTAACTTCATATGTAAGACTTAATCAACCTACAAAATTACTACTACATCATTACAATTAAATTCCTGAATACAACTGAGCAGTTTAGTACTTTGTGTGGTACCCTTTGTATTGAATGACACTCTTTAGCCGTTTTGGCATGCTTTTCTTAAGATTTACGCACATATCCTTCAGTTCCACATCTGTATACCACAGATTGTTTATTTCTGCAATCAGCTGATGTTTGTTGGTTATGTTCTTTTTCATCATCTTGTGTTTCATGAAGCTCCATACATTTTCCATTGGATTAATGTCCGGACTGTTGCCCGGCCATGGAAGAACGCTGATATCCTTGTCCTTTAAAAATTTTGTGACACGTTTGGCCTTATGACAGGGTGCACTATCGTGCATGAATATGAAAGAGTCAATATAATGGTCCGTTATTGGACATTATAAATTTTCCAGCTAACTCATTCTAGGTTGCCTGCGTTTCGCCCTCGTGTGCTAAGTTAGGCTCGTTAGTTGGGACTTAGCACACCACCCAAGACGCAAGGCTAGTGCATACTGTGGAGGCCACTGCATAGGCTATTTGAAGCCACCAGCAGTGCCAATGCACTATGAGAGCTATGTCTCATTTCCAAAAAATAGATGCCTGCCTGGCCATCAAATGATGTAGATGTTGATTCCCATAGGGAACCTAAAATATTTGTCCTGAATGAGTAAATTTATAATACCAATATAATGGTCCGTTATTGGACATTATAAATTTTCCAGCTAACTCATTCTTGGTTGCCTGCGTTTCGCCCTCGTGTGCTAAGTTAGGCTCGTCAGTTGGGACTTAGCACTCCACCCAAGATGCAAGGCTAGTGCATACTGTGGAGGCCACTGCATAGGCTACTTGAAGCCACCAGCAGTGGCAATGCACTATGAGAGCTATGTCTCATTTCCAAAAATTGATGCCTGCCTGGCCATCAGATAATACAGATGTTGATTCCCATAGGGAATTTAAAATATTTGTCCCGAATGAGTAAATTTATAATACCAATATAATGGTCCGTTATTGGACATTATAAATTTTCCAGCTAACTCATTCTTGGTTGCCTGCGTTTGACCCTCGTGTGCTAAGTTAGGCTCATCAGTTGGGACTTAGCACACCACCCAAGACGCAAGGCTAGTGCATACTGTGGAGGCCACTGCATAGGCTATTTGAAGCCACCAGCAGTGGCAATGCACTATGAGAGCTATGTCTCATTTCCAAAAAATAGATGCCTGCCTGGCCATCAAATAATGTCCAATAACGGACCATTATATTGGTATTATAAATTTACTCACTCAGGACAAATATTTTAGGTTCCCTATGGGAATCAACATCTACATCATATGAAAGAGTCATCGTCAAACCGGCCTGAGGAAGGAGTTGTTCTTCACGAATCCGTTTGTAATTGTCCTGTTTCATTGTCCCCTCCGAAATGTGAATTCGTCCAGGCCCATAGATGGACATCACACCCCACACCATCGTTGCAGTTGGGTGTTTCACAGTCTGTTGTATGCACTCCAACTTGTATTCCTCTCCACGTCGACGACGTACATATCTTGAACATTCTTCAGAAATGCTGAAATACGACTCGTCACTAAAACACACTTTCTCCCATTCATCAGACCAGTGCTGAAGTTCGTTTACCCATTCCAAACGTGAATGTGCCACTGATGAGGTGATCTACGCTTCCTTCCTTGGTCTGCACGATTTGATGTTCTCACTACACAAGATCCTCCGGACACTTTCAGGAGGAACAACTGCTCCATAACCTGCCATTTTAATGCTCAAGTCCTTAGAAGTGCATTTTCTATTGAGAAGAGCCAAATGTTTTAGTGTTCTAATGCCTCGTGGAGAAAGATTTGATTTTCGCTCACACTTTCCCACTCTATTTGGATGATAAGTTGTATTCTGCCTCAATTCTACACTAATTCTATTTACTGATTTTTGACTTAAAGACACTATGTGCAATTTGCCTCTGTGAATACCTTCCTTCACTCAGCAGAGTATTGACAACTGCAATTTTACGTGGGGAAATGTCTTTGCCTTTCCCCATTATCAAAAAACAATCCGATTATACGGTACACAGCACTAGAAGTTGGAAAGAAACAACTGATTGAATAAAACTGTATGAGATCACTTTAAAATTAATGGTTAGGGATAGTTATACTTCCCTAGCAACAGTACAATCCACCAACAATGGCCATAACTACACTTTTTCACTGTTGTCGGAAGCAAGAATCCAAGTGCTACTTGCAGTCATAGAGCAGGGAATGACTATCCCTCCAAAACAAAACTGCTGAAGGTCAAAACAGAGCTGCCAACAGCTTGATGAATTCATAAACTGTGCGGGAAGTGATGTTGCACATGTTCACCAACAATCTGACAAGAAAAGTCCTGTTTATGAAGAGGTATCTTAAATGTATTTCAAAGCATGAATTTATCTTCTGAGTCTAATAATTTGAACAGATCTGTAAAATCAACAAACCAACAAGAGCGTGGAAACAAATACAGAAGTGGCAACGAAACTCTGTGTCTCTGTCTTCACAGTGTGCACAGTATGGTGGCCAGACAGTGAGTGAACCCCTCCACCACTCCTCTATGATGTTGCCCATCCACTTCGAGAGAATATCCGGGGGAATGGCTTTGTGCAGGTTTTTTCGTTCCTTGCATGTTTTTCTTTGGTATGTTGGAATACAGGGTATTTGTACACACATTTGCTCAATTAAAGATGTAATAACTCTGCAGCCCAATTCACAGTTTAGCAACATTTGAAAAAATGTATTTGAATGAAGAATTTTGTAATTGGAACAAAAAGTCAATTTATACAAAAATAATTGAATGTTATTTGGCAAAATTATAATTCAAACCTGTAAATTGAAAGATTTAGTTGCATAAATATAGTAAATATAGAAAACTGAAGATGTAGCAAGGTTTGAAAATAGTTTCTTCTTCTATTGCTTATCCCACACTGGTAGAGTCACACAGGTGAACTTGGCCCGGTTTTATAGCCAGATGCCCTCCCAGGTGCCAAACCTAAGTGGAGGGATGTATTAATTAGTATGTGCTTCTGTGGTGGTTTGTAGTGGAGTGTGTTGTGTGTGCATGAAAATAAAGTGTTGGGACAAACACAAACCCCGATTCAGAGGAATTTATACCAAACGCGATTAAAATCCCCTACCCGGCTAGGAATCGGATCCAGGACCTAAAACATTTGAGAATTTTATGGGACCAAAATAAAAATAAATTGATTTTTTCATCATAAAAGAGTACCCAGTGTCCTTAAGTAAGAATGGGATACACCTCAAGATATGGCAGAGTGCATAATTGATTTCAGAGATTAGTTTATATTTTCTCGCATCTGGTTAAATTTCAGAAAGGCTAATAGCATGTAAATTTAAAGCGAGAAGGTTATTATTTCTCTACTGGTGCTTGAAGTATGTTTTCATCACAGATATAGTACAGTTAAGATAGATTAGGTGACGCTGTTTGAATAAAAAAATGAAACTTTTAACACAAAATGCAACCTTCGGTATTGTTTTCTCGCTATGTGCACTTGCGAACTCTCTCGTCGACATTTGAAGGCGGTGTCGGAGATGATTAGTAATACCCATGAACTGCTGTTCTGTAAAGAAAATTAGGAATGAAAGAAGAGAACATATTTTCGTAATAAATATGTAAGTAACATGGTCGATAGCAGTTGTCAACTCGTTATAAATAAAGGCTAAGTAAGTGATCGCTACACACCGAAATTAAGTAAGAATGCGATACACTTCAAGATATGGCAGAGCACATCACTGAATTCAGAGGTTAGTCGCATATAATGACTAACATAATTGTATAGTAAGAATGTGAAGTGTATGATTATGAAGCAGTAGAGTAGAATATAAGAAAAAATGGAATATTTATGTAATGGTTATTAAGTTATAGGATTATATCTGTCAGAGAGTCAACAGTAATATGTTTGTCCTTAAGAAGACATATACTAGTATAATTCCGGCGTATCTAAAATAAGACCCACTGAAATGATATGTAGTCATATAATAACCTCTATGCTATGAACAAACATTATGATATTAGGTTATGATAGGGTTAATCGACCAAGACAGAGCTACGGTTCCTTGCTGATATGTTTCGTGAACTGAGTATTTGAATTTTAGATATGATAATGTTCTTAATCAATGTCAGGTTAATGATAGCGAATATTGGCTATATAATACAAGAAACTTATTGAGAAGTCCGAAGCTTAAGCAGATATTACCATCCATGATAAAAATCAGATCAAATAAAGAATGTAACAAACATTAGGGTAATCGAAGAAAGTAATTTAGTCATGAGACTGAAATTGAGATGTTTCAAGAGTGAAATACAGTATTAAATTACAGATTTTCTTTTATAAAAAGATGTGAAGATAGGATTTAACCCATTGCAATTAATGACAAGGGGAGAGTGGATAACAAGATCGTACCGCATGAGTACAAGAAATCAGCTGTTTAGCAGCAGTTAATGATGTGAAAGTCTATGTGTGATTTTTTCTCTTCCAATTTTCCCTCAACGACATTGCTTTTATTCTCCTTCATAATTAATGTAGGATCTATCTCTTCTTTCACATTTGCATATACTTCGTCCTGTCTAATACTACATTTCGTAACTGATCTTCATAATATACAACGTATAACCTCTCCAAAACATACAGAATGACATTTACATTATTCTTAAGTACACTGATTTAGCAAATGTCATGGGATAGTCACCTAATAGCGTGTGGGGCTTCCTCTGGCCCTGTGAACTGCAGTGAGACGCCGCGGAAGTGAGTCGACAAGTCCCTGGTAGACCTCTGGACGCAGCTGACACCAAATCGTTTGCAGAGCGGCCACCAATGCTGGTCTGTTCGTGGGTGCAGGATCCATGGCACGGAGCCTGCGTTCCTGGACATCCCAGATATGATCGATAAAGTTCATATCGGGGCTCCTGGGTGGCCATGGCAGTCGTTGAACCTCCGCTGCATGTTCCTGGAACCATTCTTGGGCGACGTGGGAGCGATGTGGCGGCGTGTTATCATTTTGAAACACCGCAGTACAGTCTGGGCGCTGGAAGGCCAAAAATGGGTAGAGATGGTCTCTGAGCAGCTCAACATACCGTGTGCCATTCAAAGTCTCTTCCAGAACAACTAGGGGGCCCATTCCATACCAGGAAAATGCACCCCAGACTATAACAGAGACACCAGCACCCTGGACCACACCTTCGAGGCAGGCGGGATCCATCGCTTCATGTGGTCTGCGCCATACACGGTGCCCCCCCATTGGCATTGTGCAGTTGAAATCGTGATTCGTTCGACCATATCACGTTACGCCACTGTTCCAGTGTCCATCCCTGGTGACTGGCGACAAATGCGCGTCACTGTGCCCGATGCCAGGTTAACAGCGGCACCCGTGTGCGGCGCCGGCTCCCATACTCCACAGAACCCATGTTCCTACGGACTGTCCACTGGGAGACGTGTCTAGCACGGCCTGTGTTGAAATGAACCGTGATATGTTGCAGGGTTGCCCGTCTTGTCACTATTGACAATCCGTCTCAGATGTCGCCGGTCACGGTCATCGAGGGTGGCTGGACGGCCAGTAGTTCGTCTGTTGTGGACGGTGACACCCGCATTCAACCATTCACGATACACTCTGGATACGATTGATCGTGTGAAGCCTAATTCCTGCACCACTTCTGAAATTGCACTTCCCATCCGTCGGGCACCGACCACCATACCCCATTCGAACGGTGTCAGCTCACGACGGCGTTCCATGTTACACCTGTCACATGCACAGCCACCGCTCATAAGGTCTCCTATACAACTGCCGCTGCCACAGGGGACGTGTGGTGCGCAGACAACACACCTGTGCATCAGTGCTCCGCTATCCCATGACATTTGCTCAGTCAGTGTATGATTTAGGGTCTATACATCTTCTCGTAATAAAAATCTTATATGGCATTAAATCCATGGGAAGACTGAGATTCATTTATACCTAGGTCACCTCCTACTATAATATAAGTTGTTCATGAGAGCTTTCCACATCAAAGAGGTTAATTTCAAAAATCACGCCTAGCACATTGCTTGTATTTCACTTGCAGATAACCTATTACATTATTTTCTACCAAATCACATGTAAATTTTAAACGAGCAAGAAACTTATCTTGATTCCTCTGCCTTTTTGGGATGGTCTGGCCTCTCCAGCTACATCATACGATCCTCGCTACTGGTGGTTGAACCCGCGGTCGTCATCCTTGGTCTCGGTCGATCATCTGGGGTTGGATTAAGTAATCTTGAGCAATCTATTCCCTCGTCTTCTTAGAACTCTTCCATGACGTCAAGCTCGTTCATGAAATAATAGCATATAATTAGTACACGAAAATATATTCTGATGGTGTTCATTGAGCCTTAATTGATTTAATATTAGCCTCTATGACTTGCTTTGGTTTCTAACTTTCAGATAATTAACCTTCCAAGTATTTGTAATATATAATGAGGTTTATGCGGATTGAATTTGTCTTCTGGGTTATTGCAAATATTAAGGTGAAATTTAAATCTTTCTCTTCTTTTGGTGAGTTGCCTGACTTTACATGGAGCGCTCTGGTCTTCTCTACGTCTTGTTTAGTAGTTTTTGATGAAAATCAGAGTGGTCTCTACTTATTTTTCTTTATCCTTTGATATATTACAAAAATATTATTATTAATAATCTTTTGGATAAGTCTTCTTCTCTCCTTGCGAAGTTTTATTACGATATTTTTGGCTCTTGGCTTATCTACGTCTATCTCTTGGAATTGCCAATTTAGAAGTCATTTTTGTTTTGTCTCAACAATCCAGGTCCCATTTCATGGTCTTTTACATGGCTATCGCGATTCTATGCATTCTGATATTATGCCAATCTGGATTTCAGTGACGTTATAAGACCATTTAATCTTTTTTAACTTTGCTGCCGGCGCTTGCATTTTACTTCGATCTCACTAAATTTCCATCTTATGGATAGCGTAATGGTACAATATAATACGGTCAAGTTAGGTGATGCCGTTTGAATAAGAAAACTGAAACGTTCGCCACAAAATGCGATCGAACATCTTCGGTATCGTTTTACACTTGCGAGCTATCTCGTCAACATTCGAAGGTGATGTCGCAGACAATTAGTAATACCTATCGACTGCTGTTCTCTAAAGAAAATTCACAATGAAAAAGGAGAACACGTTTTCGTAATTAATGCATAAATAATGTGGCCAATAGAAGTTGTTAACTTGTCAAAAATAAAGGCTAGAGTAAACGATCACTTAATTTTAATGTTATATACCGAAATTGAGTAGATACACCTCAAGATATGGCAGAGTACATCACTGATTTCAAAGAATAGTTTGTTTTCTCGCATCTACTTAAATTTTAAGTGAGGAGGTTCTCATTCTCTGCAGATTCTTGAAATATGTTTTCACGATACATATACGGTTAGGTTAGGTGACCCCGTTTGAAGAAGAAGAATGAAATGTTTGCCACAGAAGCCTCTAGAATGATACTATATTTTTTCATCAGAATTAAATTAAACATACATTTTCACACCAGTATCAGATTTCAAAAAATAACAAATTAGTAAGCCGTAGTGTGGATATCATCCGCGGAAATCCAAGGTTTGAACAAAACCAATTGTCGTTTCATACCGATTTTAATGTGTATGGGTTTTCCCCCGAATTTTACAAGAAATCTGATATAACGACATTCTGCTATCGCGAATAGATTTTTTTGCCGTTATGAATTCTCGCTATAACGGACTTCTACTGTATTTTTAACGTGCACCAGATGAAGTGAAACTCACCTGCCAACAACATTTTATAAAGTGACATGTTTAATTTGATATTTAGAAAGGTAACATGCAGTTCAAAACATAACACGTATTTTGCCCCACTGTGGCAGTTGGACAACACACTTTTTTGGTCATCCTAGCCCGGAAGGGCATGTATAGAGGATATGTAATTATCCCATAGTATATTGGCACTGCATTTATGCTTATCACATGATAGCTTGCAGCGGTGTTGCTACCAGTATACTAGGTGGCCAGTGTCTCGGAAAGGTGAGGTTTCCAACTGATGCGCCTAAGCCCCACTGGGGTGAAACAATGGTAATTTTCGTTTATGAAGTTTCCTGAATTTTATTTAGTTACCTCAATAGGAAGTCATATTTTTGGTAAGGGCTTTTATATCAAGTAGAGATTTAATTCTCTTGTAGTACATTGGCACTACATCACATGATAGCTCCCAGTGGTGTCCGTCAGTTGATGTAGAGTGGGTCTAGTCCTATAAGTGTCCACGGCTTGTCCGTGGTCCGACTGGCCAGCCGAACAGAGGAGCGGTGGCCACGGCTCTATGCCTCTGTATTCGGGAGACAGAATAGAGCTGGTCCCCAACATCGGTTGTCCTGAGAAAGGCTTTCTGTGGTTTTCCATTCTCTTGCGCTAAGCGTTACTGTCTAGGAGGCCAAAAATATGGCTTCTTCAGGGGAGGAACGAAAACATTTAGTAGTAGTAGTAGTAGTAGTAGTAGTAGTAGTAGTAGTAGTAGTAGTAGTAGTAGTAGTAGTAGTGTCACTAGACGGCCGGTGTCTTGCAAAGGTACAGTATCCAACTGATGAGCCCATGCCGCACTGGGGCGAAACACTGGTAATTTTTTATGACTGAGTTTCCTAAATTTCATTTAATTACCTCAAATGGAAGCCATTGGTTATGCTAGCCCAGGGGAGGAATGATAACATTTAGTAGTAGTAGCAGTGGCACTACAGGCGTGCTAGACAGCCAGTGTCTTTTTTTTTGCTAGTGACTTTATGTCGCAATGACACAGATAGGTCTTATGGCGACGATGGGATAGGAAAGGGATAGGAATTGGAAGGAAGCAGCCATGGCTTTAATTAAGGTACAACCCTAGCATTTGCCTGGTGTGAAAATGAGAAACCATGGAAAACCATCTTCAGGGCTGCCAACAGTGGGATTCGAACCCACTATTTCCCAGATGCAAGCTCACAGCTGCGCGCCCCTTACCGCATGGCCAAATTGCCTGGTGGTTGGTGTCTTGGAAAGGTACAGTATCCAACTGATGAGCGAAACACTGGTAATTTTTGATGACTGAGTTTCCTGAATTTTATTTAGTTACCTCAAACAGAAGCCATATTTTTGGTTATGAAGCCCAGAAGGGCATATTTAGGAAGTGGAGATGTAATACTCCCCTAGTATGTCAGAGCTGCATTTGTGCTTAGCACATGACAGCTTGCAGTGGTGTCACTACGAGGGGAAAATTGGCTGTGATAGCGGATGGATGTACATGCCTCCGCTTCGTCCCTCGCCTCGCCAGGGCTTTTCTGTACTTATAAGGACAAACCAGGGCACTTGTACTTGTAAATAAACCTGTCTGTCCCTGTGTACTTTTAAGTACAACCACGTGCTCAGTATTTTATTGCAGATATGCAGGAGAGATGGAAGATAAGAACTGACCCACTGACTTCAACTATGAGGCCGCAGTTGCATAACTCCATAAGAGGAGTTTTAGGGATCCACAAACTTGTGCCTTCTGGTACTGATGGTGTACCATCATTGGGGCACAAGGAGACAATAATTGATTTCCTTGCAGCGCTAATGGAGCGCCTTGGAGGAGTGGAACCCACCAAGCTCATCGATGCACTCCTCTGCTGGGCGATTAATATTTGACCTGAGGAATTGGACTATATCAGCTTCTAAAAGAAGCAGGTCTATCTCTACTTTCAGGCTGTCCAGCTACCAGGTGCCATAGCAAGCTCAACATTACAGGCAGACAGGAGGTTGCCACCCTGACGCTGCAGGAGGAGATGACCACAACTACTACTGCAGCCACACAAGCACAGGCTGCCATGGAGCCCACTAAATACCAGGGACCCCTAGGAGACAGCAGTGCCTAGAAGGACTGATACCCCAAATAACTGGACCGACTTGGAATGGGTTATTGACTTGTGCATATTTGTTCTTAAGTAACATGATCAAATAGCTTATAAAGATAATAACGGAAACTCCTCGCCACAACAAGTGACAGCGCTCCCCAGCACCTCCAGGCAGTCCGAGTTGGCTACGTAGGACCAGCTGATTTATGACTATGAGATCCAACCAAATATTGTAAGAATAATATCGACAAGTAAATGATCTAATTATCCAATTGTAATGGTTTTTACAGGGAGTATTTGTGCCATATATGGCTGTAATAATTATAAACAACAAAGTGACCCAAGTAATAAGTAATAAGGAAATGTAAATATGACTTTATTGTAAACAAGTAGCCTACCATTACACTGATATTTGGTATTCTTTTAATACAGAATGCTTTTACAATATAATTTAGCATATTTTAGCCTATTTTTTACTTATTCATAGATGCACGCAGTGGGTTATTTGAAGCCGAAGAGCTGACTTAGATGACGTATTGAAACTGAATGGCCCAGAACATTTAAACAGAACTCATGTTGTATGCTCAGACCACTTTGTGGAGAAAGATTTCAGGACAAAAAAATTGTTAAGTCAAGGGTAAAATCTGTGTGGTTTGTTGATATTAGACCTAATGTTAACACTGAAATAACAGCATAATTATAAATCATGGTGACTGTACGGTACAGTAGGCCTGGATAGCTGTACTAGAGGGGAATTTCAAAATTTTAAAATATGTAAGTCCATTTTATCCTAAGATAGTGTGGAAATTACGATCAATTTGATGCTGTTACCGTACGGTAACCCTTGTTCTAGGACAGCTATCCTTTGTGGAGATATCTCTCTCTCTCTCTCTCTCTCTCTCTCTCTCTCTCTATATATATATATATATTTTACCTGTATCAATACTGTGATAATTTCATTTTTTAAATGATACAGTCTTTCTATATGTACTTTTATAATGATTCTCTTGCAGGATTATTTAAAAAATGACATTTTATGTCACTTGCATTTGATTAAGTGTCAACTTGAATGTAACTACACTGAATTATCTTTAAATATCAAGTTACATGTCTCATTTTGGAATTCAACTTGGAATTCAATCCACAAGACCATTACTCTAAGTGTTAAATGTTTGAACTTTTTAAATGTGTGTATATGTGTATTTTGTAATCTTAACTTATAAGATTCAACCCCATTTTATTTTAATGATACTGTGTCCTTCTAACTAATTTATGGTGCATAGTAGAACCTCGACGCATCGTTCCCAGAACTGTTGTTTACCCGTATGCATCATTCAATTTATTTAGTCCCGAAAATGTTCCATGTAAACTAATGTTAAATTTCTCCACATCTATCGTTCCTCGAACTATCGTTTTTTCGCAATGATTGTCTAAAAATTACTAGTCCTCGGCCACAATTCTCCCGCAATGATGGTTTATGAGAAGAATATATACAAACGTTTGTTTGAATTTAAAGCGGCATGGAATAACGACAATCTGTTACGCGAGAATGTACGTGCTACGAGCGATTAGGAGTTTCTAGGCTTGAGCAAGGTTCATGTAGGCTGGACTGCAGTGCGCAGATTATTTACGCGCAACCACACTCTATTGGCCTAACCATGCCTACTGCTCAAAGCGCCAAGCCATCATTGTACTGTTTCATTTCATTCTGAGTGGACATGTGCTGTGTCTTGGTTGTGTGCAGCAATTACAATTTTATCTATCGTTCATAATTACACTGTTTTTCTCATTTTAGTTCCTGTGTATTATTGTTGTTGACGACATGTCACGTCCTGTGAACAAAGTAAGAACTCTGGAAGAACAACTGAAAATTATACAAGAAGTTGAATCAAATCCATTCGGAAAATGAATAGATACCGCTAAACGTCTTGGGTTCGAGTCTTCAACTTAAAACTCCGTATTTCCTAAGAAGAATGAGAGCAAATTGATAATTCTTTTTTTTTCTAGGGGCTTTACGTCGCACTGACACAGATAGGTCTTATGGCGACGATGGGATAGGAAAGGCCTAGGAGTTGGAAGGAAGCATCCGTGGCCTTAATTAAGGTACAGCCCCAGCATTTGCCTGGTGTGAAAATGGGAAACCACGGAAAACCATCTTCAGGGCTGCCGATAGTGGGATTCGAACCTACTATCTCCCGGATGCAAGCTCACAGCCACGCGCCTCTACGCGCACGGCCAACTCGCCCGGTAAATTGATAAATGTGGCAGTTCAAGTAAAATCAGAAAAAACGGACAAGAATCTACATTTGCTCAGCTGGAGAACATCCTTTTCACTTGGTACCAGCAAGCAAGGGCTTTCAACATCCCTATAGATGGTACCATATTACGGGAGAAAGCCAAGAAGATAGCAGCAAGATTGAAAATTGATAATTTTTGAATCGCTCAATTTAAAGTGCAGCGTGGACTAGTCTTCAAGAAGGTTTCTGGAGAATGTGCTTCTGTGGACACGGAAGCTATGGAGCTGTGGATCGAGAGACTGCCTTCGCTACTGGAGGGGTATGAGCCACGTGACGTATATAACGCGGACGAGACTGGACTTTTTTACAGTGTCCTTCCAAAGAGAACACTGGTGCTGAAGGGTGAATCTTGCCATGGCAGGAAAAGTTCAAAAGAAAGACTAACCGTTCTGCCGTGTGTGAACAGTGATGGCAGTGATAAAAGTGCCAGTCATAGTGGGAAGTCATTAAAACCACTTTAAGAACACACAAAAACTACCCGTGACGTATCATGCAAACAAAAATGCTTGGATGACCACTGAAATTTATTCACAATTTTTAAAGTCATTTCATGCCTCCATGGGTGCACAAAGTCATGCTCTTTGTGGATAAAGCCACTCATTCACAGGACACATAATTTCTTCGCAATGTGAAAGTTGTGCATTTTCCCCCCAAATCGTACCAGCGTGTTGCAGCCTTTTGATTTTGGGTTAATAAAATACTTCAAGCCTAGTGCAAACTGCTATGTGCTTGTTGGATGCTGGGAAAGAACTTAGCAAGAAAATCAATTTACTACAAGCGATTCATTTCACAGTAGCAGCTTGGTGGCAGGTATCCCCAGCCAAGTGTTGTGAACTGTTTTCGTAACTGTAGTTTCAGCTGTCAGCTGACATGGCCAGCGCGTGCCAACCTCTCAAAGAAATAGAAAATAAGAATTTTATATTGTCTTTGTCAGGGAGAAAATGGTATTTACTTGTAGTTAAGAGATACCATGGATCAGCCAACATGCATGCGCAAGTCATCTGTTCCGTTAAACCTGAATAAATGGTTTTAAAAACTGGCCTTTATGGCATCGGATCTCATTGGATCACAGCAGGTTTATGATTCACAGAGCATTGGCTTACATTGGATCTTGGCAGCCACTGGGTTAATGAAGACTGGGAACAAAGGATGAAAGTGACGCTGTCCCCGTTGATTTTGAAGACTATGTGCTGATCAATTCTCATGTAGTCACATGTGGAGTGGAAACAATTGAAGAGCTGTGCGATGATGGCATGGGGGAGAGAGTGATGAAGGGGAAAAAGATGAGCGTGAGCCCGAAGTCGTCCCGAGTTTCGCCGAAGCGCATGCCGCCTTAGCCAGGGTGAAATCCTTTATGTACTTGCACGATATCAGTGATCGTGAAGAAGGAACATTATGCAAGTACAGAAGACTTTGTTTCATCTGAAACCCAAAGCTTCAACAAAACAAAAAACAATGACTGTTTTACTAAAAGAGAAAGTAATAAAATGACAGAGATATGTAATTACACCATTTATTACAGTGTTCTGTTAAATACAGTAACTAGACCACTAATAGTGTTGATAATGTTGCCAAGAAAAGAAGATCAAATGCTCTAAGTTTTGTTTGTACATTTGAATTAAATAATAAAATTCCACAAATTTCAATAGTTTCTTATGTCACCGAATGTAGTCACATGTGGAGTGAATGAACGTTTGTTTTTAAATTTAACAAATAGCAATTATTGTAAGTCTATTCTAAAAATTGACAAAATATTACAAACATCGCTATTAAAAAAACTTTCGTATTGGTGCATCCCTTCCTTCTTCCCAAGGTAACAAACATCGCCCCGTCCTCTCTACAATGTGCGGATTATGGTTCGTCAGTTGGGAGCTGATTTCATGCTCATGATTACAATTTAAATGTCCATGAGTAAGTGATCTATTTTTCACAAATTGATTGAACAATTCACGCATGGTGAAATGAGAACGTACATCACGTTTCTAACAGAGTTGTATGTGCAGTAAAGAACGAAACAACCGAGTGAGTTGGTTGTGCGTTGAGAGTTGCGCAGCTGTGAGCTTGCCTTCGGAGAGAGTGGGTTTGATTTGCACCGTTGGCAGCCCTAAAGATGGTTTTCCATGGTTTCCCATTTTCACACCAGGTAAATGCTAGGACTGTACCTTAATTAGCAACACGGCCAATACCTTTCTAATCCTAGCCCTTTCCCATTCTTCCATCGCCAAAAATCTCCCGACATGTTTGTGTGACATTAAAAAAAAAAGAGGAACAAAACGAAGTCTACAAACATTCTATTTCAATTCCAAATAATGAAAACTTACACATTCTTTGAAATCGTTCATATTTTGCTGAAAATGCAGGTTATCGCCGTAACATCCACTTATAGCAGTAATTTGCAATAAGAAAACTGACCTTAATGGTTTTCAATTAATCATCATCATCATTTCCCCTCATCCAGCTCCTGCCAGGTCGGGGTATTTATGGCACTTCTCCATCTTCCTCTTTCCTTCCACGATCTTGTCCCAGTTTAAATTTCATCTTCTTATGCTGCTCTTCACTGATTCAATCCACCTTGTTCTAGTCTTTCTCTTGCTCTCTTGTCCTTGTACTTTGCCTCCAGCATCTGTCTTGGAATTCTATTCTCCTCCATCCTCTTTACATGACCAAACAACCTTAGTTTATTCTTTTCAACTCTCTCATTTAGCTTTCATATACCAACTTCCTTCCTAAAATCTTCATTTCTCACTCTGTCTTTCCTTGTCTTTCCTATCATACTTCCTAGGAATTTCATCTCACTGGCTTTAATTCTACTCTCTTGCCTGCTAGTCTAAGTCCAAGTCTCAGCTGCATAAGTCAGTATGGGTACATAGTACATTTTGTACATCATCACTTTACTTTTCCTTGGTACTTCTTCGCTCCAAACAAGTTTTCTTACACTTTGGTAGAATGCATTACTCTGCTGTACCCTCCTGCTAATCTCCCTGCTCACCCTAGCACTTTGCATTAATTCACTTCCTAGGTATTTAAAGCTGTCCACAGTTTCCAGACTCTGACTTCCAATTTCCACAGTACCCTTTCCTTGCCTTTCCCCTCTCGACATCACCATAGTCTTGCTTTTCTCTGTACTGATTTTCATGTCATACTTCTCAATTTTTTCGTTCAGTACATCTAGTTGTTGTTGCACTTCTTTGCTGTTCCTTCCACAGATAACATCAACTGTAAATAGCAGTATCTTCATCTGTTTACCTCCATACACTTCCTTTATTTCCTTTACAATTTCGTCCATGACCATAATAAACAAGAGGTGACAGTACACTCCCCTGTCTTAGTCCAGTCTTATTCCTAAATCATACTGCCTTTCCAACTGGGGTCAGTACTCTGTTAACACAGTTGTTGTACATTGCTTTCATCATTTCTAACATTAATCTTCCAAGTGTCTTTTTAACCATGGTTTCCCAAACCTTCTCTCTGGGTACACTATCATATGCCTTTTCTATATCTATGAAAGACATGACCAGATTCTTTCCATATTCCCAGTTCTTTTCCATCAGCTGTATCTTGCTAAAGATTGGGTCCACTGTACATCTTCCACTCCTGAAGCCATATTGTTCCTCTTGTAGCTCTCCTTCAATCTTTCTTCTCATTCTTCTTTTTAATATTCTTTCCAGTATTTTAACTACCTGCGATATAAGTGTGATTCCTCTACAGTTACCACAAACTTTATTGTCCGGGGGAGCCTGTTAACCCCTAGAGGATGCATTCCTAGGTGGTGGATAGGGGGACCCTACAATTCAGTAGGGCTGGTTGAAATACCCAATACAACCCGCAGACCAACAGGCAGCCCAGTTCCTGGGGGCTTCAAAATACTGGGGCACCTTCTCTCCAGGGGTCACAAATATGGAGGGCCCAAGCCCAGGGTGTGGGTGAAGACCCCAACGGCATCAGTGGTGGAGAAGGTGGACTTCGGTACGGCATCGGTGGTGGAAGAAGGAAACTTGTAGCTCCTGTACTCCAGAGGAGTGGCTACAGAAGGCGTCTGTACTCCAATGGAGCGGCCTAGAATAACACCTGGCAGTAGGTATAAAATGCCTTTGGGAGTGCTGACCCCATCGTAATAATAGCCTATATATGGTATGGTACTAGGTTTTCAATTACTACGCCATGTAACGAAAAGTGAAAAGAAACACCGTAAAAATTATGCTTATTATTTCCATTGTGTATACCGTGGTTGCAATATACTGATGCCGCCTCTATGAGGTTTATATATAGAAATGTGTCTAAATACAGTAACTGTATTTTATTATTTTGCTTTCCCCCAATTTTTTGTGTTACCCGCATTTATCGTTTTCTCTGCATCCATCTTAATTTTCCCTCTACCCTTGAAAAACAATGCATCGAGGTTTTACTGTTCTGATTAGGTGGAAGAGTAAATTAAAATTTGAAAAATAGTAAGTCATATCAATCAATACAGGCCTAGCAATGAAATTTATTGCATACACTTAAAAAAATATATCGAGTTTTGAACAAGCCTATGAGGTCTTGTTAAGCCTTGTCATACAAATGCTATTTTTATTCTCATTTGAGATTAAACCTTACAAGCAATTAGTTACAAAAACTATTACGGTTAATGTTGATAACTGAAAATAATATGTACGATGTTAAAAATTTTCCTTTCACTTTTATCTAATTTCTCCTTTCTCTTTGATTATATCCTCTTACATGCTTTCTTACGATCCACGGTAAAACTAAAATTTTGGGGACCTGTCGCTTCCTGCGCATCTATTTTCAGGGTAGATTTCGACCAAGCCTCCTTAGCGTTTAGAAGAGAAATGAAAACTTAAACTATCTACTAGTTTGATTATACTGTTCATACAACTGTCTCTTATTGATAATGACCTTGTACATTATTGGTATTTATGATTCAGGTTTTTGTACGTAACTCTTTTGGATTTTGGGAGAATTTTGACAAATGCTTTACCTATTGTGTATACCCTGTGAAAGAGTGTAAGTGAAGGGTTCATCCTCATTTCTTTCAGAAAAAAAGAAAACAATTTATCACCCCGAGACACCATACCATAATTAGGTACCACTTGCCACACCACTAGGAAGGGAGAAACACATTATCACAGAATTTACCGACCATATTGCCGCACTGTCACGATTCCTTAAACACCAGCCGTGGGAAGCAATAATAGTACAAAATGGCACCCACATCATAACACCTCTCGTTGGGGCAGTGTGCTGCTCTACAATGAAATGAAGACCACTGCTCTGGACAGGATCTCTCCAGACTTTAATTCAGCGGTTGTCTCTATCCAGACAGAACCATGGTACATCGCTGAACACCACTTCACCAATCTGCAAAAGTTGCCATACTGCCTGTTCCTGGCAGAACTTCACATATGCTTTGCGATGCTCAGGTCTTAATGGTAGATATCACAAGGGACACCGTGTTGATAGATTCTGCTCTTATAAAAGCCCCAAAAGCAAAAGAAATACTCCCTCCCACACACACACACGCGCGCGCACGGTACTGGAAGGCACCGGTGTATCCTCAACTGCCGTGACATGTCTCTGGATGGTGCACAGTGATGCCCATACAGTGCTTACAGCCTGTCATACAGTGAAACAACCCTCTCTGCTTGTGAAGGCTGGGGTCGATCTGAGCCTTCAACAAATTTGTACTTTCCCATTCCTACTGCATCAATGCACAGTGTAGTCAGAACCTATTAAAAACTATTTTAAGTAGTTTTAATAGGTTTAGTCAAGTCAATACAAGAATAAATATAGCACCTATTATGGCCAAGTTTATTAGGTGTTTTTTTAATGCTATTTATTTGGGGCGTCGACCTAAGAAGATCTTTTGCCCCTACTTTGCACCATATGTTGTGAACCTGCGTGTATTTGGAAATGGTGGAAGTGTAAAGTGTTGAATGTGAGGAAAGGAACATTATGGACAACACAAACACCCAGTCCCCAGGCCAGGGATATTAATCATTTACCATTAAATTCCCCTGACCCGGCTGGGAATCGAACCCGGGGCCTCCAGGTGACAGGCGGATGCGTTACCCCCTACACCGTGGGCCCGGACTTATCAACAGTGTAGTCAGAATGGTTCAAGTGGGAAGCAATGCACCAAAATGGCCAACCTACCTCTTAGTCCAATGATGCGGTCTCTCTTCAACTCATCTAGCTGGTCAAAGGCTTGTCGAATGTGCTGTCTGAGCATGCTATATGTTCACTCAACTTAGCTCTGTGGCTTACACTGCTACAAAGGCCTTACTCTATGTCTTGTATCTATGAATGAGGGAGGGACATATACATCCCTTAGTGGTACTTCTTCACAAGCAATCAGAATTAAATGCAATTGGGATACATCAATCTACGATGATGCTGTGTGGCAACCTTCGTTGTACTCATGTGATTCATTCATGGGGCACAGTTTTCAAGTTGTCATTGCAACTGCATAATTCAAAAGCAAAATTTAGACCTTGGAAAAATACGATTTTTAATAACTATGTTATCATAGAAATTTGCATCCTAATTATAGTGATAGAAGTAATCATGATAGGACTATAACTTTCTAGAGTCACCTGGTCACATAGCACAGCCCCTGTTACTATGCCTTTAGGTAAACTGCCACAATCTCAATGCTTTTGCTTGGCATTCAAGTCAACCTAAATGCAAAGGACCCATGTCAGCAGATTTACTGAAAGAAAAAAAAGAGAGAGAACACTTTTCTGTGCAAAATTCTGGCATTGAGTTTTTGTCTTAAAACACTAATGATCATAAAAACGACTTTTATTGAAATTTATCTCAAATAGCAGAATAAAACCTATCATGACTACATACTCAGCAAGAATATAGTGAGGTGGTGGTGATTATTGTTTTAAGAGGAAGTACAACTAGGCAACCATCCTCTATATAACACTAATCAAAGGGAAAAATGGAAGAGATCCGACACTTCGAAAAAAGAAGGTAACGGCCAAAGGAAGACAAGGGCCACGAAGGGCATGAAAATGAAAGACTCCCTAGCCCTCGTAAACCTAATAGCGTCGGGGTCGGAAAAGAACAAGAGTTGACCAAGAGAGGTCGGATAGGATAGATGAAAGTGAGGAGCCTAACACAAGTAAGTGGAAGCAATGCCAGGACTCGGCTGAGGGCCCCGTGGTCGCCAACCCACGCTCCAAAGTTTAGAGCCCCTGAGGCCCCTGTTAGTCGCCTCTTACGACAGGCAGGGGATACCGTGGGTGTTATTCTACCTCCCCCACCCACAGGGGGAAAGAGTGTTGTGAAAATTTCAGCTGGAAGGAAACCCAAGAAATCAGGTAGGAAATACAGAACTGGAACTGGGGATCTGTATTATCGCACTATAGTAGCCTAGATGAAATTGAATCAACATGTACCAAAGCAATACAGTTACTTCACAGGTGAAATTAAGTCTTTCATAAGAAAGAATTGAGTTCTGAAACAAAATTATCTTTACAGCGCTCTTGTTTCCAGACCAACTTTGCTGTAAGAGAGTGACAGCTGGATAGCTTCAGGATAACTTATTCATAAACTGGAAATAAGAGACATGAAAGAAGTAAGAATGATTGCTGATAGCAAACAAGGAGGAGTAATGACATGAGGGCACTCGCCTTGATGAGATAAAGGCTGGATTAGGAATTAACTCACTGGATGAAGGTATTCATGTGAACTGGTGTCAGTGGTGAGGTATTGTGAAGCAAATGGAGGAAGATAGGTTACCTTGGGCAAGGACCTAAAGAGGTGTGGAACTAAGCAAGGCCTCAGAACTAATTGCAAATAAAATATTGTGCAGGTGCATGTTTCATTCCCAGAGGCTTGCCAGCTGAACAGAAAGGCTTAACGGACTGAAATGAAGATGATGTACGTATTCATGATTACATACCTGGAAACGAATGGACACCACTGCACCACATATTTCTTCTCCAACCATAAACTGTTCTCCCAACATCGCCAACACCAAATTTTCCCAACATCTAGATGCAAGGCCTTTCCTCAATCGGACAATCCATTTCCCACCACGCTGGTTTGCTTCATCCTGTAAAATAAGAACTTAAAATTGAATTAACTGATGAATTATTAAAAACCACTGTAGATTACTTTTAAATGCTGTTTAGGCTTCTCAGAATTAGCAATAAAACTTTGCACATAAAGTCTGCTTTATATAGGAAGCATTTTAAAGATTCAGACAGCTTGTCTTTCTGTATAGATAAGATAGTACTGCCAGATAAGGTTACTTAAAAAACTGCATTCTTGTACTTACAAGTATAAAAAGAGATACTTCCAATCTTTGAGAAAAGAAAATATATTCTGAAACATGAAGGTCAAGGAGTGTGTTAAGAAATTGACAAAATTATGGAAGGAAGCAGCTGTGGCCTTATTTAAGGTACAGCCCCAGCATATGCCTGACGTGAAAATGGAAAACCACGGAAAACCCTCTTCAGGGCTGCCGACAGTGGAGTTTGAACCCACTATCTTCCAAATGCAAGCTCACAGCGGAAAGCTCCTAACTGCACGGCCAACTCACTCGGTGAAATGTCTGGTATTTCACCTGGTTTTCCTGACACAGCAAAAGCCATATTAGTAAACCTGCTAACGTTCCAAATGACCTATCAGTAAAATTCCCATGTCAAAATACGCGGAAACCTAATGCACCAAAATACAGTAAAACACATCAAAATTCATGTATTTCCTTCACTTCATATAATTAGGAGTTCAAAACCATAAATATAAAACCCTACATGCAACCAATGACATTATAAGGGACAAAATATTTCACCTCAGTTAAACTAACACAAAAATATTTAAAATGCATCAATGAAATCTACTTACACAACGTAATTTGTTTATGCACGTGACTAATTAAAACTTTGAAGCGAAGAGTATGTTGCTGCACATACACTAATTATATTGTACCATTATGTTACATTCGAGGCGTTTATACAAAAGGAAAAAGGGCAGACAAAACAGCGCGCGGCAACTTCAGGCAGTACAAATCTATAAAAATTGTCACCGAAACTCAGATCAATCTAAGTTTAGAAGGCGCAGAATTATAAAGGCCATGCAAAGAAACTTTAAGACGGAATAGATATTGTTTTAAAAAATAACTGAAACATAATTCATTCTTTACTTGAAGGAAAAAAGATTGCACTGAATAAGTCATCGGAGAAGAAAGACGACGGAATCTGTCGTCGTTGTGGAACAAAATAATAATTTAAATAAGAAGATCAAAGTAAAATTCTGAGCTAGATAGCAGAACAGTAATCAAGATACGAAAAAGATCTGAGATTTTAAAAATATAAATACTGACGAAAGATGATATTGAGACCGCTGAAAAGAAGAGGCGAGAAAGCAAAATTCCGTACTACAGGCAATATAGTACAAGGTGTACAACTTTGCTTCCGCCGTTTGCCGATGGATGGCGACAACGGCATGTGTGGGTCGAACGAAACAGATCGCAGACGTCAGGCAGTTAGCTTGGACCTCGGTCAACATAACCCCATTCAAACTTAGTTGATGTGTGTCTGCATCATAAAGTTGTTCTTGATTGAGCATGGCAGTGTATGAGCCAAATTCTCGGCATTTGCGGGAGGTGTTACTGTTTTGTTTCAATATGAAGAAAACAGCGGCTGAGTCTCATCGAATGCTCTCACGTACGTATGGTGAGGGCGCTATTAGTGGAAGAACGTGTCATGAGTAGTTTCAACGCTTCAAGAACGGTGATTTTAATGTCGAAGACCGGCATAGTGGTCGAAGAGAGAAAGTTTTCGAAGATGCAGAATTGGAGACATTGCTGAGTGAAGACTCGCGTCAAACTCAAGAAGAATTGGCACGATGAGTGGAAGTGACACAGCAAGCCATTTCAAAACGACTATGGGTATGAATCAGAAAGAAGGATTTTGGGTCCCGTATGAGTTGAAACCAAGAGACGTTGAACAGGGACGAAAAATGGGTTCTTTATGATAACCCTAAACGCAAAAAAATCATGGGGATATCCTGGACATGCTTCAACGTCGACGGCAAAACCGAATATTCACGGCTTCGAGATCATGCTCTGTATTTGGTGGGACCTGCTCGGCGTCGTGTACTATGAGGTGTTAAAACCCGGTGAGACAATCACAGGTGCTCGTTATCGAATGCATTTAATGGGTTTGAGCAGAGCATTGAAAGACAAACGGCTGCAATACAGCGAGAGGCACGATAAAGTGATTTTGCAACATGACAACGCTCGACCCCTCGTTGCAAAAGAAGTCAAAACATACCTGGGAATGTTAAAATGGGACGTCCTACCCCACCCGTCATATTCTCCAGACATTGCTCCCTCTGATTATCACCTGTTTCGATCAATGGCGCATGGCCTGGCTGACCGACACTTCCGATCTCCTGAAGAAGTCACAAATTAGATCGATTTGTGGATCGCTTCAAAAGATGAACAATTTTTTTGACACTGGATTCGAACACTGCCCGAAAGATGGGAGCAAGTCGTGGCCAGCGATGGACACTACTTTGAATGATACATGTGTAAGTAATCTGCTTTATTAAAGCCTCCAATGTTGGGGACAAAACGGCGGAAACAAAGTTGTACACCTTCTACACTGAAGAGTGATTTAATTAGCAATTGGAATCCATAATTAGCCTGAGAAAAATATATTTACTAACAAGAAACCATGTCTGCATAGTAATAGAGATGCAATTCTACATAGAGAAAATAAAATATAGATACACTGAGAGGCTAAATGAATATTCCAAATATGGATTCTGCCAATACAACGTTAATTTCTACTTTCATGAGCGACTGTGACATCATGAAACCCGCCTAAGCTGAGGGAGAAGATTACCTGGGATGCCATAATGAGGCTGAGCAGCAGCCATGCATTGGGACCAGAGATGATGTATGGAGAGGTGGAAATCAGCGGCATGGAGCACGCATAACATCCAAGGAGAAGGCAGCAGTCCCAGAGGAGAGAAGAGATATAAGATGAGTTTCCTGTGCAAAGGTATTTATGTCATTTGCTAGAAATAATTTCATTCGGTGAAATATTTAGTTCAGATGTATCCTATGTGCCAAATTCTAACCGTAAGCAGCAGGTCTTGGTCATAATAACCGCGAATATTAATTATTTTAAGTAACATGTATACTGAAATGTGAAGTACATGGTTATTTTGATGTTTGTAGTGAATGTATATTGATTTGTCATACCAATCTACTCGGAAAGGCTATTCAGTTATGAATCTGAAAACATTGGAAAGAATGCATGTTTTATAAAACGTAGATGAGCTTTAGGAGGAAATAATATTGACAAGCATGACCACATCTACGTGAAATAAGGGAAGAAACAGATCCTATTTGGATTATAAGAATATTGCAGAAGTAATATTGTCGAGGGAGATTATTATCGTAACAAATGTGATGTTATAAAGAGGAATGAGATGTTATATGAGAAGAATGATGACTAAGACGAGATGAATTTGAATTGTGTGTTAATAGAAATGTTGAGATTTAATGTTTATTTTTCGAGAGGTTATATGTAAGAAGATGTTACGAAGTTGTATGATACATGTTGAGAAGAATGTATTAGCAAGAGACCAGCTAATTCTATGTCAATTTGAAGACACATTGTGACGGACTATGAGTAGTAGTTAGCCTCTGTATGCTTAACGGTGAAGATATGTGGATTTATGTGAAGAGTAATCGTCATATTTAGGATCATTCTTTCCCAAGCAAACAGTAGATTGAGATATTGAGCTAATTCGAATTAATGGCACAGTGGAATATGAAATGAAGTTAAACTATGACTGATGGTAGAATAATATATTAATATTTGGCACATCCTTTCGTTTACTATATTAGTGGATGATTAATGAAAGGTTAGCTTGTTTATGATTGCTAATATTGCAAATGAGTTTATATAGGAGAAGTAAATAAATATTTCATTTTTAACAACATTTTTAAGGGTACGGCAACAATCTTTGGCCATATTAAGGAAACTTATCAAGTATCTTGGCTCTCATAAGACCAAGTATGAAAAATTTCCCCACAATAAAAAATAATAAAGATGAAGACCTTGTAGAGGGACAACAGGAATATCAAGTATGAATGTGGAAACTAGTCAATTTGCGAGAATTATATTTTCAGTAGGGGATCCTATTTACATCATTAGACTTTTTTTTGACAGAGGAGCTGAATCATGATTTTGGATGTCACAAGATGATGATAAATAATTCAACAAACCGAAGTTCAGTACTGAATGAATGAATGAATGAATGAATGAATGAATTAGTATAAAAGAGGAGACCCCATTTCAATTATGTCATTGCCAGACAGAAATGTAAAGCATGTTTGATTCTTTGTTAAGTTCTTTTCTCATTTTATCACAATTTATTTTCATTTTTATTCAGATTAACATGCTAATAAATTAGTATAATGATAAGTTGGAGTTATTATTTTTGAAAATAGGATAAGGTATGGAGCAATAAAGTCATATAGTCATTTGTGGTAATGATTATTCATATTGAATGTTGAATGGAGACGTCCACTGGCAGAATTGGCTTGGTGAGCGATACTCAGAGGTCTACAATATAAAAATAATATAGAAGCCTCCACCTTATCAATACAATGTTTATTTACAAGATGCAGTAAATTCAGTACCGGTTTCGACCCCTATGGGGTCATCCTCAGCTGTTATACATTAAATCGGTTTCAAAAACATCACATATCACTGACCCAATTTGACAGATCATGAAAAAGTAAAAATGACAGTAGTATAATCGATCTTTTCTCATTGACTAGAAAGTTGCTTATTATGTGAAGCGTCATCTCATTGTAGCCTGAGTCTAGTAAACATCAAATAAAGTTTACAACAATATATGTGGAATTATTACATATTTGCATATATATTATTGGAACATACGTTGTCTATTAAAAACGAATATATACACATAAAATTTGACGCGCTATAACAGGCCGTTTAAAAGTGGATGAAATGATAAAAACAAGATAAAATAGGTCCACATTTAACTCTAGTTTGTACTGGTTTGTTGTTGCTGCATTATTCTTGTAATATGGTAAGTATACAGTGTTTGTATTCTAATGTTTAAACTTGTGATAGTTTTTGTTCATTCCGATGTTTTCTTGATTAATGCTAGTATAATATATTACAGTTGTCTTGATGTACAAAATTATTATGAGAAACTGCGTGCACCTTTGCTAAGTTAAGATAATGCCAATTGTAAACTGGAGTATTAAGTAATGCCGTGCATCTTGGGATTAATACTATGTTGATGTCAACCAATATACACAAGTTCTAGGTGATAACGTGAGGGTTTCCTTTATATTGTAGACTGTAATATTAATTTAGATCAATACGTTAACCCAAAATTTAACCTAAATGAAATCACAGAAAAAAACTAACATTCTTTTCGATACAGTCATTCCCTTTCTAAAAAATTATTATCTGAAAAGAATTAAAAAACAACAGCCTATACATACAAATGAACCGCCTAAAGACCCTCCCTACCCTAGTTCCGCTCTCTCCACAGATGCCCCTCCCATCCCTCCAAACTTCCCCTCCGTATCCGCGAACTACAGCCCCAGAATAACACGTAACAGATCTCGACGTGCAGCCGTGCAGCATACACAGTGCCAACACTCAACGTAAGTATATCATACATATATTACACTTTTCTTAGCCCATTAGACGCCATTTCTTACACAATCTATCTCTAATTTCAGATATTACAGTCTACAATATAAAGGAAGCCCTCACATTATCACCTAGAACTTATGTATATTGGTTGACATCGACATAGTATTAATCCCAAGATGCACGGCATTACTTAATACTCCAGTTTACAATAGGCATTATCTTAACTTAGCAAAGGTGCACGCAATTTCTCATAATAATTTTGTACATCAAGACAACTATAATATATTATACTAGCATTAATCAAGAAAACATCGGAATGAACAAAAACGATCACAAGTTTAAACATTAGAATACAAACACTGTATACTTACCATATTACAAGAATAATGCAGCAACAACAAACCAGTACAAACAAGAGTTAAATGTGAACTCATTTTATCTTGTTTTTATCATTTCATCCACTTTTAAACGGCCTGTTATAGCGCGTCAAATTTTATGTGTATATATTCGTTTTTAATAGACAACGTATGGTCCAATAATATATATGCAAATATGTAATAATTCCACATATATTGTTGTAAACTTTATTTGATGTTTACTAGACTCAGGCTACAATGAGATGACGCTTCACATAATAAGCAACTTTCTAGTCAATGAGAAAAGATCGATTATATTACTGTCATATTTATTTTTTCATGATCTGTCAAATTGGGTCAGTGATATGTGATGTTTTTGAAACCGATTTAATGTATAACAGCTGAGGATGACACCATAGGGGTCGAAACCGGTACTGAATTTACTGCATCTTGTAAATAAACATTGTATTGATAAGGTGGAGGCTTCTATATTATTTTTATATTGTAGTAGCAATCAATACGGAAATGAAGCTCATAGATTATGACTCAGAGGTCTTGCAAGCGATCTTTCTCGGAACCTATGGTGAATGAGTAGAATATTGATGAAATAAATTTCTTCCCTGAAATGCTACCGGGGTTATCTAAACCTCGACTTGGATGCAGGTGGGGTAGATAAGAATTGGCGCCCCATCAATATTCTACTCATTCACCGTAGGTTCCGAGAAAGATCGCTTGCAAGTATCGCTCACTAAACCAATTCTGCCGGTGAACGTCTCCATTCGACATTCAATATGAATGATCATTACCACAAATGACTATATGACTTTATCGCTACATACCTTATCCTATTTTCAAAAATAATAACTCCAACTTATCATTATACTAATTTATTAGCATGCTAATCTGAATAAAAATGAAAATAAATTGTGATAAAATGAGAAAAGAACAAGATGCTTCACAGAGAATCAACACACTTTACATTTCTGTCTGGCAATGACATAATTGAAATGGGGGTCTCCTCTTTTATACTAACTCATTCATTCAATATTGAACTTTGTTTTGTTGAATTATTTAACATCATCTTGTGACATCCAAAATCACAATTCAACTCCTCTGTCAAAAAATTTAAGTCTAATGATGTGAATAGGATGCCCTACTGAAAATATAATTCTCGCAAATTGACTAGTTTCCACATAAATTCATTCATACTTGATATTCCTGTTGTCCCTATACAAGGTCTTCATCTTTATTATTTTTTACTGTGGGGAAAATTTTCATACTTGGTCTCTTATGACTTATTTTGACTTGTGAGAGCCGAGATATTTGATAAGTTTCCTTAATATGGCTAAAGATTATTGCCATACCCTCAAAAATGTTGTTAAAAATGAAATATTTATTTATTTCTCCTATATTAACTCATTTGCAATACTAGCAATCATAAGCACGCTAAATATACCTTTCATTAATCATCCATTAGTATAGTAAACGAAAGGATGTGCCAAATATTCATATATTATTCTACCATCAGTCATAGTTTAACCTCATTTCATATTCCGCAGTGCCATTAATTCAAATTAGCTCAATATCTCAATCTACTGTTTCCTTGGGAAAGAAGATCCTAAATATGACGATTACTCTTGACATAAATCCCTATATCTTCACCATTAAGCATATGGAGGCTAACAACTACTCAGTCTGCCATAATATGTCTCAAATTAACATAGAATTAGCTGGTCTCTTGTTAATACATTCTTCTGAACATGAACCTAACCCTATAATAGTCATTCAAATATGATCCACTATCAACATGTATCATATATCTTCGTAACATCTTCTTACATATAACCTCTCGAAAAGTAAACATTAAATCTCAACATTTCTATTAACACACAATTCAAATTCATCTCTTCTTAGTCATCATTCTTCTCATATAACATCTCATTCCTATTTATAACATCACATTTGTTATGATAATAATCTCCCTCGACAATATTACTTCTGCAATATTCTTATAATCCAAATAGGATCTGTTTCTTCCCTTATTTCACGTAGATGTGGTCATGCTTGTCAATACGATTTCCTCCTAAAGCTCATCTACGTTTTATAAAACATGCATTCTTTCCAATGTTTTCAGATTCATAACTGAATAGCCTTTCCGAGTAGACTGGTATGACAAATCAATGTACATTCACTACAAACATCAAAATAACCATGTACTTCACATTTCAGTATACATGTTACTTAAAATAATTAATATTCGAGGTTATTATGACCAAGACCTGCCGCTAACGGTTAGAATTTGGCACATAGGATACATCTGAACTAAATATTTCACCGAATGAAATTATTTCTAGCAAATGACATAAATACCTTTGCACAGGAAACTCATCTTATATCTCTTCTCTCCTCTGGGACTGCTGCCTTCTCCTTGGATGTTATGCGTGCTCCATGCCGCTGATTTCCACCTCTCCATACGTCATCTCTGGTCCCAATGCATGGCTGCTGCTCAGCCTCATTATGGCATCCCAGGTAATCTTCTCCCTCAGCTTAGGCGGATTTCATGATGTCACAGTCGTTCATGAAAGTAGAAATTAACGTTGTATTGGCAGAATCTACATTTGAAATATTCATTTAGCCTCTCAATCTATATATATAAAATAAGAGTTTTGTCTGTACATTGCTCAGAATTTGAAAATAATGGTATTTCTGTATCAGTCATGTCCATAGTAACAAGAAAATGCACGTTTTACTTTTCCGTAATTTCTGTCTGTCTGTCTGTCTGTCTGTCTGTATGTATGTATGTATGTACACGTATCACGAGAAAACGGTTGAAGAGAATTTAATGAAAATCGGTATGTGAAGTCGGGGGATGAGCCTCTACCATCTAAGCTATAAATAATTTTGCTCACGCTGAGTGAAATGGTAGTTTAGGGGAAGGCCTAAAATTGAATTCTCAACTATTAATGTTATTAGTGGTCTAATGAAAATCAGTATATGAAGTCGGGGGATGAGCCTCTACAATTTAGGCTATAAATCATTTTACTCATGCTGAGTGAATGGTAGTTTAGGGGAAGGCCTAAAATTGAATTCTCAACTATTTATGTTATTAGTGGTCGTATGCAAAGTCAGGAAATAAGTCGCTATAGTCAAGGCTGTACATTATTTTATTCACGCTGAGTGAAATGGTAATTTAGGGGAAGGCCTAAAATGTAATTCTGAAATATTTCTTATTAGAGGTGTAATCGATGAATGCTACATAACTAAGGTTATATAGTATCAAATTTCCTATTATTCATGTCTTATACATTGTTACCGTACTGGCTATGATCACAAAGATATTCATGAATTTGGATTTTTGTTACTAAGTCCATATCAGCGCCGAGTAACGAGAAAATGGGTAAACAGCATTTAATGAAAATCGGTATGTAAAGTAGGATAATAAGAAACTACAATTTATGGTTTACAAATCACAGAGTCGAAAGAAAACTGAATGTGAAGGCCTATAATATAGAAAGCTCATAACATTGATCACCAATAACATTACATTGACCATTGTTTGTCGCGATGTGCTTTGTGTCTTCTGTTGCCCCTCGTCTCCGGTAGATAGGATTACTGCTGCGTACAGAGTATTTTTATTTGATTTACGTTACACCGACATAGATAGGTTTTATGGAGACGATGGGATAGGAGAGGGCTAGGAGTGCCTTAGGCCTTAATTAAGGTACAGGCCCAGCATTTGACTGGTGTGAAAGTGGGAAACTACGGAATACCATCTTCAGCGCTGCCGACAATGGGGTTCGAATTCACTATCTCTCGGATGCAAGCTCACAGCTGCGCACCGCTAACCACACGGTAAACTCGCCCAGTCGTACAGAGTGTAACAGCCTGTCTGAATATTGATGGGAAGTAGCTGGGGAGTTAGATAACTTTCTTCTTTAGCATGCCATTCCCCTGGTTTATAAATTTTCTGATACAACTGGTACGTAACACACTGGATCATCATAGCATTCGGGCTATTCAATCCCTACTCTGAGGCACTGATTGGAATGAACAGTGTGCATATTTAGCGGAATAATGGCAGATGAGTGTTCATGGCAATCTGCGGCCTGGTCATCCCAACTCTGGAACTTTGGACTATTAGTTTGGCACCGCAAGCTAACCGCAGCTCTGTTCGTTAAAAGTAATAAAACGTGCGGCTTTCCATTTGATCGAGTATTTTATATGATAGCATTGCTTTTAATCGCTACATTCATACTTACGTTTTTGTAATGACCTATGTTGATTTCAGGTTAGGAAAACCACAAAGTCAGTCTTTCTGAGAATCCCGTAGCGAAGCACGGGTACATCAGCTAGTATATCTGTATTTTATTGTCTCTATGTAGAATTGCGTCTCTATTACTAAGCAGATATGGTTTCTTGTAAATAAATATATTTTTCTCAGGCTAATTATGGATTCCAATTGCTAATTTAATCACTCTTCAGTGTACAATATTGCCTGTAGTACGGAATTTTGCCTTCTCGCCTCCTCTTTTCAGCGGTCTCAATATCACCTTTCGTCAGTATTTATATTTAAAAATCTCAGATCCTTTTTGATGGTTCATGTTTGTGGGTTACTGTAGTCACGTCCTAGTTCGTGAACCATGGGCAACGGCTGAGTGGCCTAGTAAGTGGTCCTGAGAGTCAGGATACCAGTTGCTATGGAATGGGAGTGGGCATCTCGGACATATTCTGAGTCGTGGCCCTCCTTGTGCTCAGGCGGCTAGGACTATACAATTCACCGGTGGTCCATAACCCATTAGAGGAGAGATCCTCACTTGGACTATGTGCAAGTAGGGCAGCATCCTGCTTCATGAATTTACCGAGCTCAGAACACTTTAAGCAAGCCTCGGACCTATGGGAGTAATGGAGTCCCACTCCCATTTGACAGGCGAGGGACTCCTTGGAAACAACTTGGCGAACGAAATGGAATTCGATGGGGAGCTATCAATATTAATGGGGCTTATGGAAGAAAGAAGGTAGAACTGGCTGAGTCAGCAAAGAGGATGCATCTGGATGTGCTAGGAGTAACTGATATTCGGGTAAGGGGAGATAAGGAGGAAGAGATAGGAGATTATAAAGTGTACTTGACGGGTGTTAGAAAGGGAAGGGCAGAGTCTGGGGTAGGGCTCTTTATCAAGAAGACAATTGCACGCAACATAGTTTCGGTTAGGCACGTAAATGAGCGAATGATGTGGGTAGATTTGTCAGTGGGAGGAATTAGGACAAGAATTGTGTCCGTGTATTCACCATGTGAGGGTGCAGATGAGGATGAAGTTGACTAGTTTTATGAAGCATTGAGTGACATCGTGGTCAGGGTCAACAGCAAGGATAGAATAGTGCTAATGGGTGATTTCAATGCGAGAGTTGGGAATAGAACTGAAGGATACGAAAGGGCGATTGGTAAATGTGGGGAAGATATGGAAGCTAATGGGAATGGGAAGTGTTTGCTGGACTTCTGTGCTAGTATGGGTTTAGCTGTTACGAATACATTCTTCAAGCATAAGGCTATTCACCGCTATACATGGGAGGCTAGGGGTACCAGATCCATAATAGACTATCTTAACAGACTTTGAATTCAGGAAATCTTTTAGGAATATACGAGTTTTTCGGGGATTTTTCGATGATACAGACCACTATCTGATCTGTAATGAACTAAGTATCTCTAGGCCTAGGGTAGAGAAAGTGAAATCTGTCTGCAAACGAATAAGGGTAGAAAATCTCCAGGACGAGGAAATTAGAAGTACATGGATATGATTAGTGAGACGTTTCGAACAGTAGACAGGTTCAGGATATAGAAAGTGAATGGGTGGCATACAGGGATGCTGTAGTAGAAACAGCAAGGGAATGCCTAGGAACAACTGTGTGTAAAGATGGGAAAAGGCAAACATCTTGGTGGAATGATGAAGTGAGAGCAGCCTGTAAACGTAAAAAGAAGGCTTATCAGAAATGGCTCCAAACAAGGGCCGAGGCAGACAGCGATCGGTACGTAGATGAAAGAAACAGAGCGAAACAAATAGTTGTTGAATCCAAAAAGAAGTCATGGGAAGATTTTGGTAATAACCTGGAAAGGCTAGGTCATGCAGCAGGGAAACCTTTCTGGACAGTAATAAAGAATCTTAGGAAGGGAGGGAAAAAGGAAATGAACAGTGTTTTGAGTAATTCGGGTGAACTCATAATAGATCCCAGGGAATCACTGGAGAGGTGGAGGGAATATTTTGAACATCTTCTCAATGTAAAAGGAAATCATCCTGGTGGTGTTGCAAACAGCCAAGCTCATGGAGAGGAGGAAAATGATGTTGGTGAAATAATGCTTGAGGAAGTGGAAAGGATAGTAAATAAACTCCATTGTCATAAGGCAGCAGGAATAGATGAAATTAGACCTGAAATGGTGAAGTATAGTGGGAAGGCAGGGATGAAATAGCTTCATAAGGTAGTAAAATTAGCATGGAGTGTTGGTAAGGTACCTTCAGATTGGACAAAAGCAGTAATTGCACCTATCTATAAGCAAGGGAACAGGAAGGATTGCAATAACTATCGAGGTATCTCATTGATTAGTATACCAGGCAAAGTATTCACTGGCATCTTGGAAAGGAGGGTGCGATCAGTCGTTGAGAGGAAGTTGGATGAAAACCAGTGTGGTTTCAGACCACAGAGAGGCTGTCAGGATCAGATTTTCAGTATGCGCCAGGTAATTGAAAAATGCTACGAGAGGAATAGGCAGTTGTGTTTATGTTTCGTAGATCCAGAGAAAGCATATGACAGGGTACCGAGGGAAAAGATGTTCGCTATACTGGGGGACTATGGAATTAAAGGCAGATTATTAAAATCAATCAAAGGCATTTATGTTGACAATTGGGCTTCAGTGAGAATTGATGGTAGAATGAGTTCTTGGTTCAGGGTACTTACAGAAGTTAGACAAGGCTGTAATCTTTCACCTTTGCTGTTTGTAGTTTACATGGATCATATGCTGAAAGGTATAAAATGGCAGGGAGGGATTCAGTTAGGTGGAAATGTAGTAAGCAGTTTGGCCTATGCTGACGACTTGGTCTTAATGGCAGACTGTGCCGAAAGCCTGCAGTCTAACATCTTGGAACTTGAAAATAGGTGCAATGAGTATGGTATGAAAATTAGCCTCTCAAAGACTAAATTGATGTTGGTAGGTAAGAAATTGAACAGAATTGAATGTCAGATTGGTGATACAAAGCTAGAACAGGTCGATAATTTCAAGTATTTAGGTTGTGTGTTTTCCCAGGATGGTAATATAGTAAGCGAGATTGAATCACGGTGTAGTAAAGCTAATGCAGTGAGCTCGCAGTTGCGATCAGCAGTATTCTGTAAGAAGGCAGTCAGTTCCCAGATGAAACTATCTTTACATCGGTCTGTTTTCAGACCAACTTTGCTTTACGGGAGCAAAAGCTGGGTGGACTCAGGATATCTTATTCATAAGTTAGAAGTAACAGACATGAAAGTAGCAAGAATGATTGCTGGTACAAACAGGTGGGAACAATGGCAGGAGGGTACTCGGAATGAGGATATAAAGGCTAATTTAGGAATGAACTCGATGGATGAAGCTGTACGCATAAACCGGCTTCGGTGGTGGGGTCATGTGAGGCGAATGGAGGAGGATAGGTTACCTAGGAGAATAATGGACTCTGTTATAGAGGGTAAGAGAAGTAGAGAGAGACCAAGACGACGATGGTTAGACTCGGTTTCTACCGATTTAAAGATAAGAGGTATAGAACTAAATGAGGCCACAACACTGGTTGCAAATCGAGGATTGTGGCGACGTTTAGTAAATTCTGAGAGGCTGCAGACTGAACGCTGAAAGGCATAACAGTCTATAATGATAATGTATGTATGTAGATCCTTTTTGTATCTTGATTGCTGTTCTCTGTTATCTAGCTCGCAATTTTGCCTCAATCTTCTTATTTAAATTATTATTTTGTTCCACAACGACGACAGATTCCATCTTCTTTCTTCTACGGTGACTTATTCAGTGCAATTTTTTCCTTCAAGTAAAGAATGAATTATGTTTCAATTATTTTTTAAAACAATATCTGTTCCATCTTAAAGTTCCTTTGCATGGCCTTTGTAATTCTGCGTCTTCTAGACTTAGATTGATCTGAGTTTCGGTGACAATTTTTATATATTTGTACTGCCTGAAGTTGCCATTTTGTCTGCCCCTTTTCCTTTCGTATTTGCGTCTAGAATGTAACGTAATAGTACAATATGCACACAAATTATTTACAATATTTACACCACCACACGCATATCTTCATTCTGATTTAACAGGTAAAGTTATGGCTTGCTTTGCTTTCTTCAGAAAGTCAACAGAATGTGTGTAGTATAACATGCTTCAGAACTTCTGATCTTCAGAATGGAAATGGCTTCCAGAGTTCCATTGGACATCAACGACCTGAATAGTGTCCTGTTCTTCTTAATCAGGCTAAAAATTCATTCACACTACACATTACTATGAGATATAGGTAAGAACAGACAGCATGAATCTAGAGATCCTGTCGTATTTATAATGTCTATCAGCTCCTTGGATATTCAACAACTGTGTCCATTTTGAATCATTTGTAACTTGGTTACTTTCAACTCTAGATAAGTTTTCTGTCTGCAGACTGGCTTTGGAGTTCAGTCACAGCATTGTATCATTTCACTTTCTCTTTTACACAAAATAACAGGCAACTTCTCCAAAAAGAAATTAACAAAAGAAAACCGTGCTTCTTCAATGGCATCAACTTTAGCAAGCTGTGCATATTTTAGCAATTATTCTTCAAAGGGAACTCGTTAACCATGTAGTCACAGGCTGATAGGTCAGGAGGAGGAAGAAGAGGAGATCACAAACTCTCTTCATTTGTTTGTCATCAGATCTACTGTGTCCTGCTTTGGGAATAGTAAATTAAAAAAACAACTTGGTGGAAATATTTGGAGCACACACTACCACCTCATCCTTAAAATATGAAAGAAGTGGATCCCACTGATCTAATAATCTGTCTAAACATTGGCTAGGGATAACCATCTTGTGCACACATGCTTGAACAACTTCTCTGTTTCTTTTCCATGCATACTTTGAAATTTCTGAAGACTTTCTTTTCTTTAGGCACTCTTCTCTAAGTAATAGAAAATATCAACAAGAATTTCATCAATTCTAACTAACAAAGTTGCAGCAGCTTTTTCAGCAGCTAATTGGATGGCAGCTGCAACCAATACCAACGATACTCTGATGAGCTTCTTTCAAAACTGCTCCATTTTTCTGTCCAATCATAACAGGAGCACTGTCTGAACAGAATGCCAGAAGTTCTTAACTGGCACTTTAATTAATTCCAACTGCGATAATAGCAGCTTTCCTATGTTGCGCCCTTTCGAATTTCCTTCCAATGCTGGTATCGATAAAACAGCATTTTTAATACTTTCTCGAGTAGCATCATAAGAAGTAACCACTGTGGAATAAAAAACTTGGAATTGGTATCATTGCTTCCATCTGTCAACTAAGAAAATGAACTATTCTGTGAACAAGTAACAATGTCCTGTGTTGCAGTATGCCCCATTTCGTTTAGGATACACGTTTTTGTGCGACCACAACCAGTGTGTTCGATGCAATGTCTTTTCCTTTAAGCTGACACCATCCGTTCTCTTATTTTCTATTATGGTTGCATATTTTTCTATTAAATCAACAAACAGGTTCCTCTCATACTCGTAGTTACGCGTGCGTTACCTCTTATTGCTCACATTATCTTCGCGGTCTCCACTGGCCATAACCTCTATATTATATCATCTTCCCTGAACTTAACCTCAAAACATACGACCAGAGTAAAAGCACTATTCAAATTAACTGCACTATGCGCAATGTGCGCCGTCATGTAAAGAGGGGAGGGGAACACGAATACTGTCGAGCACGTTCTTGCCTCTAAAATATATTACTTAACAAATGTTAGAAATGCATTCGTGAAACAGGGGACTTTTAACCGAAATGGTAAAATAATACATTTCACATACAGTTGAAGAAACTGGGCCTAAGAAGCATTTATCACAATTCCAATTTTACTCAATGGAATTAGACCAAGTTATAACAGTAAATTAATCACTTTATAGGAGTAACTTCAAACTCTACAATGAGGTAAGTCACTTACCATTATAAATTCCATAGATTATTATCCCTCAACTGGTATCATCAATGTTTGTAACATAACTGGTATCATACGTCTGTCAGACTCCAGATATTTACTTTTAAATTAAACAATGTGTTCATAATTTTTTGTTATTTGTTCAACTTAATTCCTTCAAATATATGTTTTCAAACATGTCAGTGCAAAAGGTAGAAGAAAAAAAATTACAAATCCAGAAAAAAATAATAAAATATTAGAATGATGCTCCAAAAATGTGGATGCTTCTGTTTTTCTTAAATATCTAGAAAAATATGATTATTATGATCATTTCGCTGATATGTCAGTGTTATAAAAAGACCATACAAACAAATAAAACATAAAATTACTGGAAAACTCAAAACATAAATTTCAATTTTAAGGTTCAAAATCACTGTTTGTTAGAAAGCACAATTTTCTTTATCCCAGGATATGTTACCTTATTTTTACATGTATATAAATACAACTCAAAACATTTTGTGTCCAGATATAGCTATGATTTTCAAAATATATAGAAAAACATGTTAGACTTCAAAAATGTTTCACACACCCACATACGTTCATTCATTTATCCGCAAAGCACTCTTGGCAGATATTTTGGCGCACTCCAAGCAGATTGGTTTTTTGTACTTCTGGCATGGGTACTTTGTTCTTCTTTTCAGTTTAGGATCGCAAAAATAGCACGTTTTACGAACCTCGAAGAATTCAGGCAGTTCAGGTTCCTCCTGTTCGTCATCAATCTGAAGAATCCTCCTCATGCAGAATGTCAGTTCACGTGGAAGAATCTTCACCTCAGTAAGCCTCCAATGCATTTGAGGATAGACCAGTGACTTGGCAAGTGTCTTCATAAAATCAAGCCTAGCCATTATCTCAATATCAGGGTAGGCTTGATGAATGAATGCATTGACACCACATCCCACATCAACAATAGTGAAAAATATTGCCATTGGCCATCTACGAGTTCTTCGATTGGATGAGTAGTTCGCAATCTTCTGATCCAGCCCATCGACACCCCCCTTCGTCATAATGTAGAAAGCAATCATCTCAGGCTTTCCAGTGTCAGGATCATCTGCCATGGAGTGATGCATGGAAGATACTAAAATCACTGCTTTTGACTTCTTTGGTGCATAGGAAAGTAATGTCATAGTTTCTGTAAATCCATAAAGAGAAGACTTCTCTACACGTGTCTTGTTAGGCTGAAACTGAGGGGGGATCTCTCTTTCTTTTTTATTTTTTTTTTTATTGTTCCTACAAACGTAAGCTCTCTTATCAGAAGCTCCTTTACAAGTTCAATCGAGGCGAACCAATTATCTGCGGTGATATTTCGGCGTGTCTTCTCAACTGGTTTGACGAGCTTCAATACCGATTGAGTGGGAATGCTCAATTTCTTTTCTTCTGCAGAGAGTCTTTGTCCGTCACTGCCTTTCCCTAAATAAATGTAGGCGTTATACAAATACTAGGTCCTGGCATCTGTCATACACATAATCTTTAAACCGTACTTAGCAGGTTTACTCGGCATAAACATACAAAACCTACATCGGGCGCGGAAAGGCACAAGCATCTCGTCAACACAAATAGTAGAGCCTGGAGAGTAACACTGATGAGAGTTCTCAATAAATCTGTTGAAAATGTTGGATACTGCAGCTGTTATATCCTCCCTTTTTCTTTCTTCCCTGTCATCTGGGTTATCGAATCGCAGAGCTGCCAAAAACAAAAACCTCTTCTTAGTCATAGTGCTGTGAAAAATATCACGCTCCGTTCCATCCGCTGAGAAAAGATTATCTATGGATTCATTGCCAGATTTGAATACTGATGTGAATACTAATAACTCTATGAATGCTTTTTGTTCAAGAACGTCGATATCCTGTACGAATGATTACTTCTTTCGAGAATATTTAGCTTGTATTTAGCAATTTTATTATTTGTCCCCCGTAAAATCTCATCTAAAATGTCTTGAGTAAAAGGTAGAACCCATACTTCTTCAACATCTGGTTTTCTACCTAAGGCATTTGCTCTTAGTCACAGCCCAGGAATCTGCAACACAATGTTATGTTGTCTTGTTCTTACATTAGTAGGCGGTTGTGCCTTTCTCCATTGGAAGCATTTTCCCTTACCATAAAAATAGCAATTATCATGGCGATCTGAATGTCCTGTATTTACGTCCCCTTCACCTCTTTCTGTGTCCTCATCTCCATCATCCATACCCACTGGTTCATTTTCATCCATTTCCTGCTCGGAATCAGTTTCATCATAACTTTCGATCTCGTAATCTGGATCACTATCACTGTCATCCACATCATGGTCTTCCAACACTTCATTTATCATTTCCTCGAAGTCTATTTCAAAGTTTGGTTCATTAGGTCGTAAAACTTGCCGAAATGGTACTGATTGTGGCTCCATTATTATTTATAGGAATTAAATGCACTGTAAGTAACAACAGTGTTATATTAGCTCACAATAATCACAATAAACACCCAATACTGAATAACGTCATTCATGAACAATAGTCACGGAACTGGTATCATACGTCTGTCAGACGGCGCGATAAGTTTACTCAAGGTCAAACAAAGCGAGCTGTACATCACCTTCCCTGCAGGGAAACAACACTCCAACTGAGAGGTACACAAGGGAAGAAAGCAGTAGGCTGAGGAGAGGGGATGGCCTTGGAAAGTTGTTCAATGGACAACATTGAAAAAAAAAATCTGGCCACATTTGGACAAGCTTGGGCAACTCTATGGATTATAGGGCTCATAATCAAATAGCCTGTCTGAAAACCAGAATAATAATATCTGGGAAATTCAGATTTCAACTATATAATTCAAAGAATTGCAGAACCAAGAAAAGAAAAAAATCAACTATCCCACTAAATTTTCTTAGATGTGAGAATTAGGCATTTTAATTACTGCCATTCATAACGGAATACCTATTTACAGATCTCCTGAATGTAATGAATTTTTCAGAAGTAGTTAGTTGTTAAATATGGCCAAATATATTACTTCTATCCTAACTAACAATCCACTTAGAATAGAGTACATTTTAGTACAGGTTTTTCATTAGTATTTTCAGAAGTTATTTGACTAAACTCAAGTATGCCATTAAATATGACCTTTAAATAAGAACTATTACTTTCTATATTTATCAATGCTAAATTAATAAGTTTAGTTTACACATGTACTCATCATCATTTCCCAACTCCAGTTTCCCGGGTGTGGTGTACAAGCGCTCGCCATCTCCTTCTGTCTTCATACATCTTCTGAGCCAGTACATCCTCCCATTTGTATCCTCTCCCCTCCACATCTGATCTTACAGTCTCTATCTAACATTTTCTTGGTCTTCCCTGTGGTCTTCTTCCTACGAGATTAAGGTCAAAAATTTTCTGGCAGGTCTTTCCCTGTTCGTTCTCATTATGTGCCCATACCACTAAAGTCTGCGTTTCTTTATGACACTGATAATAGGAACCTCAATACCAGCTACTTTCCTATTCGCTTCATTTCTGATCTTGTCTTTTCTGGTTGTTTGGTTCATGGTTCTAATGAATCTCATTTCAGTTGCTTGGATTCTACTGAAGTCTTTGTTTAGTAGGGTACATGTCTCTAAACTGTATGTGAGAATTGGTACGAAGTAAGTGTGGTACATGATTGTTTTCGCTTTCTGTGGTATTTTGCAGTCCCAAAGGAGATTTCTGACTTGACTGTAGAAGTTCGATGCTTTCTGTGTCCTGCTGAGTATTTCCTGCCTAACAGTGTTGTCTTTTGATATTGTGCTTCCGAGGTACTTGAAGTGGGAGGCTGATTCGATTTTTTCTCCTTCCAGAAATATATTTGAGCTTGTTCCTTCCCTGTTGATGGTCATTTCCAATGTCTTTGTTTTGTTCATCTTCAGTCCAAAATTTTTGAATGTGTTGTTCCATTCATTAATTTTCTTCTGAACTTCAGCTTCTGTCTCTCCCCATAAAAGCACATCATCAGCAAATACCAGGGCGTTTGGTTCACTGTCCATTTTCTTGATAGATTTGATGACCTTGTCCATTACTATTACGAACAGGAGTGGTGACAGAGCACTTCCTTGTTGGACACCTCTCTTTGTTTCAAACCATTTTGATCGTCCGTTGCCTATCTGGACACAGCTGTAGCATTTCTGGTATAGCATCTTGACTTTGTCAATTAAGTACTTTGGCACCTTTAGGTCTTCCAGACATTCCCATATCTTGTTTCGAGGAACACTATCATATGCTTTTTCAATGTCCACAAATGCAATCACAAGATTTCTTCCGTATTCCCAGTACTTTTCTGTCAGCATCTTTACTGCAAAGATAAGATCCACAGTACATCGACCTTTCCTGAACCCGTGTTGTTCTTCCTCAAGCAAAGTTTCCACTATCTTCCTAAGTCTTGTTTCTATGATCTTTTCCAGCAGCTTCAGTGAGTGTGACAACAGCATGATGCCTCTGTAATTTCCACATTTCCATCGGTTGCCCTTTTTGAACAGTGGGATGATGACTCCTTTACTCCAATCTTCTGGAATTTTGTAGTACACATGCAATGTTCTCTATTATAAGACAACAATATTTTTACAGTACATTTTGTTACTAAGATAAAGTAATTCCACTTACCTCCCACATGGGTTTGATTCCCACTTTAAATAAGTGAAAATCACTGTGGCTCTGCAATTCTGATGGTCTTGCAAGGTGACTGTATAAAGCCCAGAATTGCTCTACCGAAGCAAATCGCCCAATCAATTTGAGATTTTGGTCATAATTTTGAATTGATGCTTGTTTTCCAGGTGTTCGATGGCTGAACCAAAGCCAATATTCATACTGCAATTTGTGATCACCCGGTGGAATTATGAGGGGTGTCTGAAACAAAAATTATACTAGTATAAAATCAACATATACGTGATAAACAAGGAGTTGTTGAGATCACTACTGTGATATGAAAAACCAACAATATGCAATAATATGCATTAGTGATAATATTAGTGATCACAAAGCTGTTTTTGTCATAGTTAAAAATAAATCTGATAGAAAGAAAAGTCATAAAAGTAGGACTATTAGGTAGTGTAACTCTACGAATGTACGATCCCCAAATTTTTAGGTTAGGAAATTTTCGTAATATAGTTCGTAATATTGAAGTCATGTAATTTTGTTTATTTATATGTAAAAACATAATATTATAAGAAGAATTTGTAGTAGGGAATTTTGTATATATGTAACTTTAATTAGTGTAAGTGTCTGCACATGGCATGGCAGTGTAGGTTGCTCAAGAATGGTGCAACACGGAAAACAGTGGCTATATTGGTAAGGACGCTTGAAGTCAGTTGAATGTGCTGCAACAAAGTGGCTTGGAAACCTGGGGTATGGCAGGTAGTATAGGCTGAAGATTGGAGTGGATCAATGTGGATATAAGTGAGTGGACGTTCTATGTCACATCAGATACTCGATGGCCAATACGAGGGCTTTGTTTTAAGCGAGGTTGGGTTGACTGAGTGACGCATCAAGAAGTGCCTGTGAGAGCGTTGCTACCAGTAAACTTTTCGGGATGCTATAACCACGTGTAGCAAGCCTATATAAGGATGTACGCGTCTGCAGCAATTCGTTCTGATTCTGTGTTTTTCTCATTCGGACCAGTGCACGGGAGCTACGTATTTTGCGCAGTTTCCTAGGCGATCTTCAATTGTTCGTGAGTATCTTTTATGGAGTGAACATGGTATAATCACAGATGCTAACGAGTTTCCGGCTTTGTGGTGGACGTTCTGTAAAAGACGCTACTAAGTGTTTGATACTCAAACTCTGTGTAATAATTAGGCCTATACTACAATTATTCTATAAGATAATGTGTACAGTGGATGTGGAGGTGCATACTGAATGTACACTGTAATTGTATGCCCTCGCGGAACATTTTGTAGAGCTTGAACAGTTCTACATTTCTTGATAAATCTAAATCTGGTTTATACAGATTTAAATGCAACAACTGCAGTTCCTCCTACGTCGGACAAACTGGCCGCAACTTCAATATCAGGTACTCTGAACATGTCAACGCCATTAAATACAACAGATTCTCTGCCATAGGACAGCACATACAAGACTCCAAACATAGTTTCACCAGTATTGACAATGACATAAACATACTTAAAATCATTAACAAAGGCCCCCTCTTAAACATTACTGAAAATTGCTTTATCCACCTTGACCAGTACTTCAACCCTAATTTCAATTTAAACGACATTTCTGAAAAACCCAATATCCTTTTTGACTTCCTAATTCTTCTTCTCAAAAATTCCAAATTCCAAAACCCCAATTCTATTTTCCATGTCTTACATAGTTCCCACCCACATTTTCTACCTCCAATAACCCACCCTCCTAACCCACCTTAAACTACCCCTCCTTTATTTCCCTATCTTTCCTCATTACCATCTAACTTCAATTTCTTTTATTCTTTCTCTTATTTCACTATCACTCTTCCTCGTTTAATTTATTCTCCTCTTTCAAAAATTTTTGTCTTGCGCCAACTTCGACTACTTCAATCATAACCTAAAATTTTTTTCTTTTTAAAAAATAGCGCACTGTGCATATAAGTTTTCATTTGTTTTCCGATATTGCGCTTTTTACTACATTTTTTTCTTCTCTCTACAATTGTTTTTTTCAAGTCAACTGTTTACCAAGAACTTAACTGGAGTACGGGTGCTCATTCGGTTGTACTAATTGGCGTCGTATATTTTTATATATATACGTACTTGGCTTCCCGCAGCCGTGACAGGTTCTGGACCTTCGAAACGTTCTCCACTTTACTTTGGTGTTTGGCCGCAGCGCGTGACCTTGAGTGTGCCGCGCTGGTCACCGGGAGCTGGCGGCTTTCTACTACAGATCTGTTCGTCTGCGAATTCAAGCCTTTTTGATCTTCGCATGTTGATTGTTAGTGTTGTGACTTTGTGCAGGACAGAATGTGGTGTCGTGTCTTTGTGCCTAACAGAGTGTGAAACTGACCTCCAACATTCATAAACATGTTTTTTATGGCTGATGATGACCTAGACTAAGGTCGAAACCGGTCCCATTTAAATAGAAATGTGATTGCTACATTTCTTTCTTTTGAGTATTGAATAGGTTGAACCTCCTTTCCAGTTATTTAATTTTTAACATTAAAGGAATTCATCGTCGGCCGAGCATGCTGTTTCAGTTGGAGAAACGTGAGACGTCACACTAACCTGTGTGGCAATCGGAACCGACTCAAGACGTCGAGGAAGTGTGTAGATAAGGTTAGGGATACTCTTCATAAAGAAGGTTGCATCCGTACGTAGAGAAAGTCATCGTACTTTTCTTTACCAGACTAGGATTTTCTTCTGTAACAGTAGAGAGTGCAGTGGGACTCTTACCTGGAGGTATGTTAAGAAATGTATATAGTGAAAATAATGTTGTTGGTGGTTTTCAGTGGTTTGTATAATTGCCCTTTTATAAATGGCAAACACAAGATGGTCTCGTCAACTGATGATTTTTTGTTGGTGGTAGTTGTTTGTAATTTACATTTGTAAACGGCAAACACGAGTAGATCTCGTCAAGTAATGATTTTTTTGTTGGTGGTTTTTTAGTTGTCTGTATATTTGCCCTTTGTAAATGGCGAACAGGAGTTGGTTTCATCAAGTGATGATTATTGTGGTATTTGTTATATATTTTTATTTATTTTGGGAGTAAAGTCATGGAATGAAACTTGCAGTAAATCTTTTATCAGTAGAGTAAGGATGAACCTGGCATGCAACCCAAATTTAATTTCAGGGGTTAAACAGCAACAGGTAAGGTTGTAAAGTAAGTCTGGAGCTTCGTCAGCCTGAAGACCGTCGCGGGAGAGGGAGTTGCTCGTTGCTCTACAGAGTTGATTATTCCTGCAATTGTTTTGCGGGTGTCGCCCAAACTTGTTATTTATACTTATTTTAGTCACCATTTATTCACTTAATAATTTCAATAGCTTGTAGATGTTACAACTGGTGCCACAACGTGAGGCAGAATGATATCCAGACTTGCTATATGACCTTGATAGGCACATTTGGTCCAGTGTTTTAGTGAGCTTGTGTTAGGAGTTATGTATTGGTGTTGTCGTGTTTTGAGTACTGTATTTTATCAGTGGAATATGAATAATAGTAGTGTAATGAATTTGAGAAGGAGAAAAGTGCATAAAGGAAGTATGTCGGTTAATGATGAGGAGAACAGCTTTGACACAAGCACACAAAGTTTGATGAAAGTAGTTTTCAGAGTGATAACATGGAAACAGTGTATGGATTGTGGTAGGGGAAGGTAGTGAGCAAAATCAAAGTAACATGGGGGGTAATAATGAGTTTATGAAGTTGGCCAAATTGATTGATCAAGGGAATAATTTGAGTAGTCAAATTAGTAATCAGGGGAAGGAATTAAGTGATAAAATTAGTAATGTAGGGGAGGAGGTAAGTAATTTAATGGATAAGCATTGCATGGCAGCTAATGATTGGGGTAGTAGTGTGGAGAAAGCAATTGATAATGTAGGGAGGGAAGGTGATGATCTGAGAGATTTTGGAGACAAGGGGTGTGAAGAAGAGGAGGATTTGTCGGAGGACCTACTATGTGCTAAAATTGATGGTGATAACACTGTGGTAATTGATACTCTTTGGGAAGTTGCAGAAATTGAAAAGGAAGTTAGTTGTGAAGGTGATGAAGATTATTTTGTGGAGGAGGAGTCTTTGAGGAAGACGTATCATGTTGTAGATGTTGGTGTAAGTGAGGAGATTATTGTTATGTCGAGAATGTGTCAGAGTAGTGATGATTTTGAGATTAATGAAACTTCCGTTAAGAGGGTCAAGAGCAACAATGTTGATGGCATGAATGATGTGCAAGTGGGAACAACGATGAAAGATATGGAAGATGTAGGAATTATGAGAGAATTTAGTAGTAATGGTGGTCTCGAGGTCATTGATAGTAATGATTTCAGGAAGAGAGAGAGTGTGAGTGAAGGAAAATGTGAGAAGGGTTGTGTGAATGAGATGGAGGTGATTGAAGCTGGTATGTCTGATAAGGATGAGTGGATGAAAACTGTCGATGCTGTGGGTGAAAGTCTTTGTGAAGTGGAGGTTAGGTCACTTTTTGTGCATAATGAAAATCATGAGAGATTGTGAATATTATGGGGATTCTGGGTTTGAAGATTTTATGAGGAGTAATTATGTTGGAAAGCTTTTTGGTATTTGGAGAAAGTTCGAAGAAAGTGAGAATGACAATGTGTATGAGAGAACAGGAAGACGATTCAAACGTATGAGTGGAATATCTGATGCTGAAATTAGTACGAATGATTTCAATGAAGTGTGGAAAAGTACTAATGCAAGAGGTGCGATTGTGGTGCGTTTTCAGAACGGGAGGGGTGTTGTGATTGTGAAATGTATGTGTATTCTGAAGGAAAGTCTGTGTAAGTTGTGTGTGACAGAATGGGAAGAGAGTTTTTGTGTGAGATTGGCAACCATGGTAGATCTATCCTCAGCAGAAGCGGTATCTTCAAAGCTGATTGATTTAGCGAGGCAGAATTTAAGGAAGGCAGCTGATAGCAGGATGATGCACCAGGGGAGGCATCATGGAAATAGTTTTGAAGAAGGGGAGGAGGTGTTACTAAAGGTTCCACACATTTCATCTGCAGACAATAAAGACATTTATAAGTTTTTTAAATTGTATCAGGGACCTTACACAATAGGTAAGAAAGTTGACAAGTGTGCTTATCACCCGTTGAATAACAAAGATGACATGACTGGTACACACAATATTCACAATCTTAAGAGGTATGTAAGGTGAAGTATTTTAAGTTCAGATGTTCTGTGTATGTTAAGAAGAATGTGTGAATTTTCTTTAAATCTTGAGTGAATTTGACAGGCTGTGTAGACTTCTGTACTGAAAAGACTGTGATTTGCTCATATGTATTGCATATAAATCTTCACAAACCAAGGGAAGGACTTAAGACGTCGAGGAAGTGTGTAAATAAGGTTCGGGATGCTCTTCGTAAAGAAGGTTGGATCCGTACGTAGAGAAAGTCGTCATACTTTTCTTTACCAGACTAGGATTTTCTTCTGTAACAGTAGAGAGTGCAGTGGGACTCTTACCTGGAGGTATATTAAGAAATGTATATAGTGAAAATAATGTTGTTGGTGGTTTTCAGTGGTTTGTATAATTGCCCTTTTATAAATGGCAAACACAAGATGATTTCGTCAAGTGATGATTTTTTGTTGGTGGTAGTTGTTTGTTATTTGCCCTTTGTAAACTGCGAACAGGAGTTGGTTTCATCAAGTGATGATTATTGTGGTATTTGTCATATATTTTTATTTATTTTGGGAGTAAAGACATGGAATGAAACTTGCAGTAAATCTTTTATCAGTAGAGTAAGGATGAACCTGGCATGCAACCCAAATTTAATTTCAGGGGTTAAACAGCAACAGGCAAGGTTATAAAGTAAGTCTGGAGCTTCGTCAGCCTGATGACCGTCGCCTTGGGAGAGGGAGTTGCTCGTTGCTCTACAGAATCGATTATTCCTGCAATTGTTTTGCGGGTGGCGCCCAAACTTGTTATTTATACTTATTTTAGTCACCATTTATTCACTTAATAATTTCAATAGCTTGTAGATGTTACAGTAGTACCATATGGTGTTGATGGGGTGAAAGTTCCTTATGGGGATCAGTGTAAGTACCCAGGTGTTAATATATGGAAAGATCTTTATTGGGCTGATAGAGCAGGCATGAGGGAGTTTAAAATAAGTAACTATGATCGGTGGAAAACTATAAATAAAAATGTAAACAGACTCTGGGATGAGTAAAAGCAATTGTTTGAGGAATGTGAAAACAGGTTTGTACCTTTAAAGGTGGTAAGGAATGGTAAAGATGCACTTTATTTTAACAGAAAAATAAAGAGAGGAGGTGCAGATTGGAAAGAAAAGAGTTAGAAATGGCTATGGAAGTAAGGAGAACACAGTCTTGATTAAGTAAGCAGTGTGAGTGGATGTGCTGAGTGAGTGCTGAAGTATGGAGATATCTATCATTGGAGCTTTATTGAATGAGGATTAGAAGTTGGCAGTGCACGAGGAAGAAGAAATTGGAATTGTGTATGAGGATGAAGGGAGAGAAAATAGGGAAGATGGCAGGGTTGCTAGTGGCGGTGGTGCTGGTAGCGTTGCTTATAATAGGTGGGATGGAGATAAACCCAGGGCCTGGTCCAATTGGTGCCCTAGGGTGGGGATAGATTGAGGCGTTTAAAGAAGTGGTGAGGGAGGCGTGTCAGATAAACCAATGAAAAGAAATGATAAGATATCATTCCAAGGACTTAAAGGACTTAAGGCAGTGCGTTAAGAATGAGGTGGAAGAGGTAAAGGAAAACAATGAGAGTAACGAGGAGGAGTTGGAAAAAATGCAAAAAAAAAGTTCAGTTGCTGGAGGGGGAGGTAGCGAAACTGAAGAGAGAAGTAGCGGATGGAAACCAGGAACGAAGGAAGAAGAATATTTTTATATATGCAGTTGAAGAAGCTGCGAAGGAAGAAAAGGTGACGCTAGTTTATAAGGTGGTTAAGATGGTACAGAACAGGATGAAGATAAAATTTAGTGAGGTGGATATCGATGAGGTCCAGAGAGAGGGAAGAGTGAAAGGGAAAGGTGGCAGCCAATTAAGCTTACATTAATATCTACCCAATTGGCTGACACTGTCCTTAGGAACGCAGGGAACTTAAAGGAAGAGAAGATACAGATGAAAGAGTATATAGGCAGTGAAACGAGCCGAGATTTTAAAGTGATGAGAAGACACATGTGGAGAATGAGGCAACAAGGCCGAGAGCGTTCATTAGGGGCCAAAAATTGGGGTGGGAAATGGAAGAATAATTTATTTATTGACCTTAGCAGTGGCGAAGTTAGGGCTCGTGGCCCTCTCTTACACTTAACCACATAATTAATTTACAGATAATACATATATAAAAGAAATGTACTATTCTATTATAAAATCAAAGATAAGCTAAAAATTACAGATTTGGCCAACACATAATGAAGAAAGAAAGAGAGCAGAGTTCAACACCTAAAATAGAATAAAATTTGGAGCGTAAAGATAATAAAAAAGAGACAAAGTCATAATGAAAAAACAAGATACAAACTGAAAAAATAAGCAATGCATAAAGAGAACACAATAAGTAATAAAGTAAATGGAAATATAAGTATGGCCATAAAAGTGATCTATGTACATGAGTAAGAAGCTAAATATTATGTACATTACTCTATAATAATAATAATAATAATAATAATAATAATAATAATAATAATAATAATAATAATGGCTCCAGGAATAAACCTGGGGGGAGTCCATGTGACTCCCGACAAAAGGGAGTGAAATGCGTCGTTGCCAGCCATCTGCAATATAACGTATTGGATTCAGCAAGAGAATCCAACTAGCCTCTTTCACTCCAACTCCAGCCACGTAACCTGCACGAGGTGTCCCTGCTAAACTGAACAACCCAGTGGAGGTTGGGTAACTAATCCCAGCGGAAACTGGGTCAGTGAACCGATCAGTGCTGGGTGCTTCACAGCTTACAACCCTGATAGTTAACAACTCGTTACCTTTGGGTGACCTAACCTAATCACTTGTGTGATAGACTGTATCAAACATGAAGCACAAACTTAATGAACATAATACCTCAGGTGGTAGACAATCCACAAGTAGGTCATCGGATTCTGGGGGACCTACACCTTCATGTGACCCAGTCGGGTCTAAACGAAACTTGAAATAAAATATTACATATCTAGCCACAATCAATATAAACTCCCTGATCAAGACCGGAAAGCTTAAGCATACACTTGATGTACTGAACGACAAGAACATCAGTATAGCAGCTCTCCAAGAGACTAGGTTTTCGGATGAAGAAGCCATAGAGTCTCATGGATATAGAATATGTAAAGGGAAACCTGGTAAGAGTAATGGAAAATGTACCATTCCTTGGGACTGGGTTTGCAGTACACCATCGACTGGTTACAAGCATACTTGACTTTTCATCACCAAATGATAGAACATCGGTGCTTTCCTTCAGATGCAAGAATAGGGGATATTCTATGATTAACTTCCATGCTCCTACCAATGACTTTAACAGGAAAAACCCAGAAATTACAAACTAGAACTGGGATGCCCTTGAGGAAACCCTCGACAAAGTACCAAATCACCATACGACTATATTGTTAGGAGATTTCAATGCCCAGATTGGTAGAGAACAGAAATACCAGAAGATTGTAGGAGATATCCTGCCCATAAGAGAACCAACACCAATGGGGAATGCTTAATCAGTGTCTGCACCAAGTATGGATTACTTTTGATGTCTACAGCTTTCAGATACCTTCCTAAAAAGGCATGGACATGGCGATGCCCAAACAGCATGATGGGTGAATTCCAAATCGACCACATAGCAATAGACAAGCTGCACCACAGGGATATTATGAATGTCAAGGTGATACGAGGAGCCAACATTGACTCTGATCACTCACTACCTGTCTCTGGTTAAAACAAACCTGAAACCACTAATAAAGACCACGGGTATGTTAGCAAAAAACACGAAGATCCCTAGGTTTGATATCATCAAACTCAAAGAAGACAGCACTAGTTACCAAGAGAGACTGATTCATAATACCAACAGGATTAACACATCTACAAAATGGGATCAACTTAGGGATGCCATAACAGTAACGGCTCAGGAAACAATCCCCAATAGGCCTAAAGGGAACAAGCATCCGTGGTGGTCCAGCGAATGTGATAAAGCTATAGAAGTTAGGCGGCTAGCATGGATCAAATGGAATGTACATAAGAACGAAGCTAATTTACAAGCCTTTATTGCACAAAGGAAAACTACGTTGAGCATCATAAGAGGGGCCAAGAGGAAGCATAACCAAGAACTGATCAAGCAAGCAGAGGAGGATTTTGTAAGGAACAACTCTAGAGATCTATACAAGGGCCTCAAGCAACAAACAACCCAATTCACTTCCCCTGCCTTACATCTCCAGAGACCAGATGGATCCCTGTGTCTTAATGACAGCGATTGTACCAAGACCCTAGATAACTACTTCAAAGGACTTTTAAATGCAGAATAACCTATTGAACGTCTCCAAGTTACAGAACCAACTAACCCTAATACTGAGTTTATCCCTCCTCCAACCTATGGAGAAGTCAGAGATATAACTAAACTACTCAAGAATAATAAAGCTTCTGGGGAAGACAGAATAGTAGCAGAAATGCTAAAACATGCCGGAGAACACACCTTCAGGAGCATACATAAAGTATTCTGGACATATGGACTAGTGAGAGGCTCCCAGATGATTGGACGTCAGCCATTATCCATCCAATCCACAAGAAGGGAAGCAAAACAGATCCCAGTAACTACAGAGGAATATCACTCCTTGCTGTTACCTATAAGATATTTTCCAAGATTCTGGAACGCCATGTAACAAGACAGTTGGATAAAGAGTTAGGAGAATATAAAGCAGGGTTCAGAGCATCGAGGTACTGTACCGAGCAGATACAAAATCTGAAGACCAGCCTTCAACACAGCAAGTCAAGAGCCCGACAATGGGTAGCTATATTTGTCGACTTCCAGAAAGCATATGACTCAGTAGTCAGAATTACTCTTTATAAGACATTAAGAGAACTAGGACTTAACAACAAGATCAATAGGCTGGTGCAAGCCACCTTGCACAATACCACAGCCAGAGTAAAGTTAAAGGACTACTCTCGGAGAGTTTCGCCATTAAAACAGGGGTGAGACAAGGAGATGGCATCTCATGCATATTATTTAATTGCATTCTGGAAAAGATCATTAGAGAGTGGATGACATTCCTTCCAGAGAACACTGGATTACGGATGGGGATTAAAGCCGACAACCTAAGGAATACCATGCCTAGTCTTCGCAGACGATCTGACTTTATTGGCAAATAACATACAGGAGGCTACTACTCAGCTTCAAACACTGCACTCAATAGCGGCTAAAACGGGTCTTTTGATCAACATAGGAAAGACCGAGTTTGTTACTAACATCAAAGATGCCCCTGGAATGATGAGAGTCAGTGATAATATCTACATCAAGAGAGTCAAAAGTGTGAAGTACCTTGGGGAATGGTTCTCAGTGGACCTCAGCGAAACAATGGCTCTTGAACACAGGAGACTCAAACTAGATAAGGCTTACCATGCCTGTAGAAAACTATATGCTTCAAAAAATCTGTCGATGAATGTCAAACTAAGACACTACAATGCAGTAATCAGACCTTCAGTCCTCTATGCAGTAGAGTGTCTATATTTAACTAAGAAGACCCCACTAAGAGCACTCGAGGTACAAGAAAGAAAGTTCCTGAGACAGATAGTGGGAGCAAGAATTTTACCAGATGGAAGCCGATGGTATCAACCAAATCATGAGCTATATAAGCACCAAGAAAATCGCATAGATGCCATCAGAAGAAGGCGACTGGCTTTTTACGGACACCTATCCAGAATGGACACAAATAGGTTATCCCATAGGATCTTCAAGGCTGCTAACAAGGGCAAAGCTACTGGATTCGTGTGGATGAAGCAAGTGGAGAAGGACCTTTCGGAACTCCATATAAATCAAAATGACATAGCTGATCGGAGTAACTCTCATACAACTCTTAAAACTAAATCCTTTGTAACATCCCTCACAGAAGTTACCCACAGACCAAAAGACGAGACCAGGAAATGGTCTGAGGAAAGTAAGATTGAATTTAGACAGAAAATGAAGGACTACTGGGCCATCAGAAAAGCTCGAGGTACCAACAAGAAAACAGCTGCCAAACCAACCACTAAGAACTCCAATTGTGGCAAACAACGACGATGACATCAAGAAACAGCTGAAACACAAGCACCGTGGTCCATAGATGGCCCTAAGGAAATAAAATAATAATAATAATAATAATAATAATAATAATAATAATAACAACAACCACAATCACACAATCTATCATACGTCATCACACACATGAAACAATCAGCGGTATTCAACAGGTAAGAAATTATTAACATAATAATTTCTTATTGCGAAATCCAATACGGTTGTAAAATGAGATTTATAACTTGTAATTCAACAGGTAATCTCTACATGCAGTTTAAATTTTGAAATTGAGTTTGAGTCCTGACAGCAGCTGGGAGTGAATTCCAAAATCGTGACCCAGCCACAACGAAGGATCTGTTATATATTGAAGAGTGGTTGATGGGAATAGGGAGGGAAGTGCCAGATCTTGTGTTACAATTATATAATGAGGATAATAAATGGAATTTTGAAGATATGTATTTGGGTAGATTTTCCTTCCGAGTTCGATATATCAACGTAAGTACGTGGAATTTCCATCGGCTCTCAGGTTTCAGCCAGGAAAGAAATGTGTAGCTAGGGGCTATGTGAACATCGTAACTCAAGTTAAAAACAAATCGAAGACCAGAGTTCAATGCTCGTTGAAATTTCATAGTTTATTCAAGGGTCGCATCAACGAGAACAATGTCGCAATAGTCAAGTATTGGTAGTATCAAAGTTTGGAGTAGTTTTATCTTTATGTCTTGTGGCAAAATGTCCTTATGTCGTTTCAGAGGGTGTAGCATCGCGTACATCTTTCTACACGTATTCCTTACGTGTGAAGACCAATCAAGAATTTCAGCCAGGGTCATACCTAGGTTCTTCACTTCCTTACTGAACGGGATTACAGTAGCATTTAATGTCACAGAGGGAATAGCATAATTTTTATACATGATGTTTAATCATTTCTGAGAACCGATAATGATTGAGTTTTTGGGGGTTGAGGAGGAGAGAGTTTTCACTGGCGCACACAATGAGTTGTTGAACGTCGGAGTTAATATCTCTTATTGCATTCGATATATCATTTATATTAACGTGGGAGTAAATTTGGAGGTCATCGGCAAAAGGATGATATCTATTATACTTTATTTTAGAGGAGATGTCATTAATGTAGAGGACAAACAAAAGATGACCAAGAACAGAACCTTGGGGGGTTGTACTATAACACGTTGCATACTGCACCACTCCCGCGTCCAGGTGGGGATACACGAGTTCCAGACTAGCTCTTAATAACAATTCCATCTGCCAAATTTTGCTGGGTTGTGAGTTCCGCGTGAGAAAGTACACCGATGGCCTACGGTAAATCCCAACCTACGTAGATGAACGTCTTCAACACGCTATCAGTCGGTTACCGTACTTGTATGATGCCGAAATTTATCGTAAAATTCAGATTATCATGGCTTGTCAAGAATTCCGTGCATGTCATCATCATAATCGCAATCAGAATTAGTCATTATAAGCTTATATCTAGTACTTATTCTAAGTAGACAATGAAAGAATTTAAATGTTTTCACTACTCAGCTTTTATTAATAAATTGGTCTAAGTATGAGTTGAAATAAAGGTAGAATAACTTGGAAAGAATATTTATATAATGTGGCTGGTTTCCTACGCAATCAGCATCTCTAAGTGCCGTAATTATATTGCATTGGAGAAAACAGGTTTAGAAAAACCTCTAACATAAAAAAGAAATGAAATCAGGCCTCATTCATCTATGTCTTAATCCTGGCCTGTCGAAGAATTGTATCATAATTAAGTAGTATCCAAGGAAATTAAATGAAAAGAAAAAAATAAATAAATTATATAATCAGGTAAAATTATTCAACATAATTATAATAATTGGATGCATCCAAATGATTTAAGTAAAACAAGCTATACTCCCTACTATATACAATGTTCAAATTGAGTTTCAATTGAAAATGTGAAAACGCAAAGAAGGTGGCCAATAATTAATCAATCAGTTAATTAATTAATTAAGATCTGGAATCATTCCATATTAAGCTGAATTGCTCCTTAAAATTACCAAAATTCAATCGTCTGAACCTAAATTCACATGCAATTAAAAAAATGCATATCACTCGGCTGAACACTTCACATCAATGTCCACGCACAGTAGAAAAATCGTGTGAGAAAATAATGTCTGTCCATAAGGGATTTTCACTAGTTGATATTTCAAATTTTTGTATGTTTCATATTTCACATCAACTGACCTCCATATAAGCAAATCTAAGTCCATTTTAAGTCGTAAGTAATCTCAAATTAATTCCATTGTAAGGTTCATGTGGCTAAATCATTCAATTATTATTTTAATTCATGGTTGAAATTCAATTAAAGTGCGTATATAACTTAATATAGCATTACCAAGTGTATTTAATTAATCTCCAACGAAATAATACCATAGGTGGAAGAATTGACACATAGGAAGACTCTATCTTCATCTAAAATCCACATATGAAAGACTAAGTTACCAGTGATGTGTTAAATTGCTCTCATAAAATCAAAAGTTAAGTTGCCGTATGTGAGAATGCATGAAAACAATCGTAGGTATGTCAGTGAAGGCCTAAATATTGACGTACGTGGCCTCTCGGCTCTTCTGATGATCCTACTTACTCAATTAATTCTATACTGATGGCATTGAGATCGTATCCTAATCTGTATTATATATATATTAGGGAATAAAAATAGCGATCGGAAACAGTACGTTTCAATACATATACCTTAGCATGTGCAACCTACACATACTACCATCTCTCGAAGAATACTATGACCAACTTCCTAAATAACAATAACTATCACCATCAAAATATACTATCAACTCATATGCTTATTACATTCACCATTTAACACTTCAATTATCGCGTAGCATTCATAATCAAAGCACTTGTTTCATCAATTACGCAATATATGTGCCATAACCTACACCTATATAAATCATTATCATTACTGTCATAGTATCAAAGAACAGCACATCGTAACCTTAAAACTGTGCCACTATATTTTATTGTAAACATTCCCTAAATACGATCTTACGCTTGTCATTTTGTTAAAGCCATCACGCATGTATATTAGCTTCCTCTTAATACTCTAACACTTCACTGACAACAAATTAAGAAAAATATCAATCACTTCTCCAATACCATATTGACAAACTTACGAACGGCATTCACTGGTATTTTACACCTATGTCTGGGATTTATGGTAACTTCAGATGAATACCTATTTCCTTGTAAGTACACTCGTATATTAACTACGCACACACAATGTCATAATGCACATTATATATTAACCAAAAGAATAAAGGTTTCTACTTACGACACGACTCAAATGGGGACTTAACTTTGCTTATTGGGTAGTGATTTCCATCTCGCTGTTAATCGTCATGGGATGGTAGGCCTCGCTCCATGGTTCGGCTTAGATAATCGGGTCCATCTCGTCCTCACAGCTGATTACCGCCCTCCTGGGTCATCAATCTCGTGAAGCGCCACCATAGCCGGAGTAGTCTCTGCCTCAGCTTCTTAGAACATCATAGTGGTCTTCATTGCGTCAAGGACAGAATAACACAAGGCATTAGTTGATTTATACATGCTGTAATCTGCTTAGTAGTGCTAATGCGAAAAGTATATATGTAATTTGGTCCGTCTAATTTGCTTATAACAGCTCTAAATATCGTCTTATTTCAACTGCCTTGCTCGCCGAAACGGTGTGAATTTTACGTGCTTTTAGAATTGCACTTTTATTTCCGTTTAATTCAGCTCTCTTGAAGTTGTGCAGTATCGGGCAAATACAATGTTCCGAGCCCAACCGTGACGTAGTACAGATCCAACTTGACGTTTCCTAACAGCTGGTCTATAATCTCACGTATATGTGTCAACCACAGCTGATGTTAAGCGTGTTATCGCAGATTTGATCTTTTCTTCAATAATTGATTAAAGAATCCGATAAGTAGCTGGTTTCTTTACTCGACTCCGTCCTTTCTTCGATGCAGTGCTGGATTGAGATTTGTTCTAATGGAAGACTTTTTTTCAATAATCGGTTTAAATAATCCGCTCTCGTCATTCTTTCGCACCGCCTTCTAAAAGTGGTTCTTTTCGTGATTGCCGGTTGAATTTATTGTCTCTTCAGCTCGTACCGCTGCTAATTGCTTTTATTCTGATTCGTTAATAGCCGGAGCGCCATTTTTGTTCCTAATACAGCAACTATAGAACGGTGAAATGGCACATTTACTCCTCCCACGTTGATTTAAATATATGGCTTGCTATATATTTATCTCATATATTTCTAATATCATAATGGGACTTTTCACTGTTCTTAGTCAGAATCTTGAGCGCATTACTGTAAGTTTTTACAGATCAATTGGTTTGTTCTTGTCATAGGCCATTCCAGTTCTCATTCCTTGTTTAACTGTGATATTTAATAGACTCTAATCCCTTTGTTCCTTGAAGTATAACTTAATAATTGCCGCGTTGTGTATTCCTTTACTTTTACCATTCAGGTCGTGAACTTCGTATGCGTTGTTCCCAAATGACCGATGTATAACAAATGGTCCATCGAATAAATGTACAAACTTTGCAAATACTTTAGTGGATACATTCGAGATTGCTGGCTTCTTTACTAATATTAGGTCACCTTTCTTCAATTCAGGATGGAATTTCTTGTGTTGTATCCTCCTCAGTCTCCTCTGGGATTGTTTATACATCCTCTCTCGAACTAGTTGGTTCAGCTTATCTTGGTCTAAGCTTGGTTCGGTAGGTAGTTGAATTATTTTGTCCCATGGTCTCTCAGGTCTAATATTGTAGTGAATAACTTTTGGAATTTGGCCGCTGGATTCGTGGACAGTGTTATTAATGCTTTCTTCAATTTTCTCAAGTACATCTATCCACTTCCAGTGTTGCTTGGAACAGTATATCCGGCAAAATTTAGCTATTTCTTTCATATGTCTTTCGACTGGGTTGGATGCTGGATGTCTTATTGAACATAGAACATGTTTAATTCCCATCTCTTCCATAGCCTCTTTAAATTGAAGTGATGTGAACTGGGTTCCTCTGTCGGATAACAATCTCTCGGGTTTTCCCATGTTAGGCAATATGTGTTTAACTAGACGTCGTATTACTTGTTTTGAATTAGCACACTGTATTGGTTGAAGTGATACGTACTTTGAGAAAACGTCCATAACTACCACGATGAATTTATTTCCTTTTTTAGCCGTAGGAAGCTTACCAAATATATCGATAGCATATAGCTCTCTGGCTTTGTGTGGTAATATGGCCCTTGGTTCATGCCTTATTAGACAATTACCTTGTTTAACTTTCTGGCAAATATCACAAGTTCTTACTATATTCCTTATAGTCCTTCTATTTCCTTTCCAAGTGAACTTTTCTAGGATGACTTGAGTCACTTTCTCCATACCGCCATGTCCTGTGATTCTATGTACGTGCCAGATCACTTCTCTATATAATACTGAAGGTAATACGATGCGTACTCTCTCTTGATCTTTGCCTGTCTTAGCCATGAGTATACCCCGCTCGATGCTGCATACTCTTGATATTTTCGACCTTGCTTCAGAACCACAATCTCTATTTTCTAGTTTGTCTATGATATTCTTCAACTTCTCCTCCTGACGTTGCAACTGTACAATATTCTGTAATTTTTCTAGAATTTCCTCATCTTCTGGAACTAGCTCTATTTTATGGACTTCCTCCATGTTGTCCATGGGGTTTCGACTTAGAGCATCGGCTAGGATATTTTCCTTTCCACTACAGTATTCGATCTTTATCTGGAATTGTTGAGTGAACAACATCCATCTTGTTATCCTTTCGTTCGTCATTGCCGCTTTAAGTCCGAAAGTCAATGCTTTGTGATCCGATCTGACGGTTATCGGATATCCATAGATGGTCTTTTTCCACTGCTGTAAAGCATAGACTATCGCTAGTAGCTCTTGTTCTGTAGTAGTGTAATGAATTTCATGACTCCTCAACTTTCGACTGGTGAAGGCTAAATATATTCTTTTAGGAGGTGTTCCCTCTTCCTCTTGGTACAAACACGCGCCTACACCGACATTCGAGGCATCTGACTGGATAATAAATTCCTTTTCGTAATTAGGATAGCCTAACTTTATACTTCTGGTCAGCAAAGTTTTCAATTCTTGGAATGCCCTTTCTGCTTTTTCATCCCACTTCCATCTGTTATGTCTTCAATAGATCCTGTAGAGGTGCTGCGGTTTGAGTGTAACCTTTACAGTGGTTAGAAAAGAATTGGGCCATTCCGAGGAATTGTCGAACATGTTTAATGCGTTTTGGTCGAGGAAAGTCGCATATCGCCTGGATTTTTACTGGGTTTGGTCGTACCCCTGTGCCATCTATCATGTGACCGACGAATAATACTTCTTCCTGACAAAACTTGGACTTGGCTATGTTGATTTTGAATCCAGCTGTCCTTAGATTCTGAAATAACTTCTCCAGCTTATCACAATGATCATCGAATGTCTTGGTTGCCAAAATGAGGTCGTCTACATAACAAGTTAGAAATTCCTTCACCTCTGGAGTTAAATTCCTATCCAGGGCTCTCACCAAAACGGCACAACTGTTCTTCAGCCCGAAAGGCAACCGACAGTAGACATAAGTCTGACTGTCAAACATGAATCCCGTTAGCAGTCGAGACTTTTCTTCAAGGACAATATGATGATAGGAAGACGTGAAGTCCATCGTCGAAAAATACCTCATGTCTCGGAATTTTTGTACAATATCCTTAATCTTCGGTACAGTATTATATTCAGGAATTAGCCGGGTATTTAAACATCGCGCGTCTAGGCAAATTCTCAGTTTCCCGTTGCTTTTCACTACTATTACTAACGGGTTCAAATATGGACTGGATGTTTTCATGATGATTCCATCATCCTCCATGCCTTTTATAATTTCTTTTACTTCTGAGAAATATTTCTCTGGTACCCCATATAATTTCCCTTTAAAAGGTGTCCAATCATTTACCAACAACTTGTACCTAAAATTGGGAATCTGTCCTGGCTTGTTCCTGAATAGATCTGAATATTCCTGCAAAATTCCGTGAAGTTTGGATTTTTCAACAGGTGAAATTTTGGCATTTGCAACTGCCTCTGAGATGTGTGGTATATTTTCTTCCTCCACTGTAATCATGACCTTCTCAATACTTTCTAGTATATTCTCACATGACATTGACATTTCATTCCCTTCTATCTGCAATTTCGGATTCCTTTCTGAGTGTGGGTCCTCTCCTTCTTCCTCGACTTTCACACTATTAACTACACCAACGCCCTCATTGATCTTAATTCTTTCCTGTTTTTCTTCAGTATTCTCATCGCAAATAGGAAATCTTATCTCTTGTTTCTCCATGTCAATGGTCATTCCTGTGACTGTCATAAAATCTATTCCTAGTATGATGTTATATTTGATTCGGTTCATGACTACGAATGGGTGTTCAAAATTTCTGTTTCCTATATTAATCTCCAGATATGTTTGTACATTACACTCCACTGTCTTGTCAGGTACAATACCCCGTATCTTAATTTTTGACACTGGTATAGTTAGTAGTTTCATTCTTTTATTCATGTCTTGGAAAAGCTCTTTGGATAACACACTAATACTGGCTCCAGAATCCACGAGGCAATGTACTTTAAGTTCTCCTACTCTTGCTACTATAATAGGTAAATTATATCTTTTCTTCATATGATGCTGTGTTAAGTCCTTCACTAATTCTTCAGAATCAATCTCCCACGAATCTACTTGCATTATAAAATAACTGTTAATTTTGAAATTTCCTGCGTTTTCTACATTCTCAATTTCGCCTTCTAATCTGAAATCGGCGTTTTTTTTTTGCTTGTTGGCCTTTCGCTCTCTCTCCTACACTCGAATTCCTTTGTGTTGGGATTGAGCGCCTGTTCTTCCTGTCTTCGTTTCTTAAATCTTTGTAGTTCAAGACTCTCGGCTCCTTCCACGTCAGTGTTTACGTCTTGATCTCTTATAGCCATTTCCCATTTAATTTTATCATTTCGGGCCTCATTCAGTTCCTGAATGTACCTTCGGTTGTAACTTTCCTTTTCTTGGCTATCCCTAACATTCCTTCTTTCGTATCGGGGTCTCTCTCTGAGATTGTTTCTTCCTCTGCCTTCTCGATATTGGTTCCTCAGTTGCATATTGGGCTTGTATCTCCTATTTCCCATATATGTCCCTTGACCATAGGCTCCTCTCCTGCAATGACATTTTTCTTCCTCCTTTCTTCCGTTTTCTGGGTTACCCCATTGTCTTTTTCTGTTTGTGTTCCTACGTTCTTCCAGGGTATTTCTACTCGTGTCATCTTGCGTAAGTATGTTAACAGTTTCTTCACCGTAACCGTTCCTAACTATCCTGTGAGGATGTGGTACCGTAGTCATGTCAATCTGCCTTAGCGTTGTCTCCATCTGTACTGCGGTTACCGGGTTAGCAGTAGCTAATAATCGTCGAACGTCTAATGGAAATTGACGTTGTATAGTCTTAATTGCTTCAAGTTCGCTGGGTGGTGAATCCAGGTCCTGAAAACGATAAAACTGGTGGGCAAAGAAATCGCTGTACCCTGTTTGACCATTTGAAGCATATTTACGGGAATAGAGTTCTAAACGTAGGTTGTGCTGAACGTCTGGATTCCAAAAGCGCTGCAAGAATGCTGTTTTAAAATCGCTGTACTCATGAAAAGTATATTTGAATGCTTGGAACCACAAACTAGGATTTGCGTCCAAGTGTTTTTCTACTACTTTCAGTTTTTTCTTCTCTGGGATACCATGCTCTCTAAAATAGTCATCCATTTCTCGAAGAAAACGTTTTGGTGAAATACTCGTGGTGTTATTAAAATGTTTAGGCCTATCGTCGAATGTCTTTATTACATTTATTATAGTGGGACTCCCACTGCTTCCATTCTCTGTATTCCTTTCCACAATACTGTGATTCGAACTTGTAACCGGTATAGATGTAGCTTCTCTCTCATTCATCTGAAATTCCACGTTCTTACGACACTCGTCGTTGGATATCGTAACGGTTCTTCCCTGTTCTTCATCTCGGATCTCTCGTATTTGAGCTTGTATCTGCCGAAGTCCTTCCTCAGATTTACTCATCCTCTGATTTAGTTCTTCTTTGTTGTGCTCGATCTCGTCTCTTATTTCTGTCATTTTATTCCCGATCTGATCTGCAGCTTGTTCGTATTTCTTTTCCAAATCAGCATTTGTTGTCTGTATTTCGTCGCTTAACTTCCCAATCTTCTCCTCGCATTGTTTCCATTTTTCTTGGGAATCTATATGCAATCTCTCCATATTGTCTGTCAGGTTCTTTATTTCATTCTCCTTTAGAGATTGTAGATAATTATTGCTCCCTATCATCTCTTTCTTGATGTCATTTATTTCCTCTTGTATTTTCTGGTTTTTCTCTTCCATATTTCCGCTAATTTCTGCTTTCCATTCCTCCATGTGGTTCTTGATCTTGCCCATTTCTGATCATATTTTCAAGATCTCTTCTTTCATCTCCGTCATTATTATTTCGTGTCTTTCTTCTTGCTCTCGATGACTTTTCTTCATCTCCTCCTTCATCTGCTTCATCTCCTCCATCATCTGCTTATGTTTCTCTTCCTGTTCTTCCTTCTGTTTCCTCTCTTTCTCTTCCTGTTCTTCCTTCTGTTTCCTCTCTTTCTCTTCCTGTTGTTTTTGGTTTTTTACCATTAATTCCTGCTGCTTATCTATTTTTTCCATCATTTCCTTTAGTCTTTCCTCTTGCTTCCTCATTTCTTCTTGTCTTTCTCTCTTAGTTTCTTGGTCGCGTCTTCTAGTTTCTTCATCACGCTGTTCATCACGTTTTCTAGCTTCTTCATCGCGCTTTCGGTTTTCTTCCATCATTTGCTTTATGGCTTGCAACATTCCCTGTTGTTCTTCTTTCTGTCTCCTCTCCTTCTCTTCTTGTCTTTTCTCCTTCTCTTCTTGCTTCTCCTCCTGTACCTTCTGGTACTCTTCAAATTGTGCTTTTAATTGGCTTAACGTCGACATCTTTACTTTCACGTACTATTTCCGAATTCTCTATTATTTCTGATAATACTCTAATTCTGCCCTAGCTTCTCTATAGTTCAATATTCACAAATATTCTTATTCTTATTCACTCAACTGTACTTGTACTATGCTTAAATATAGGCTTAACTACTCTGACTAGGCTTTGCTTACGAGGTTGACCCAATTACTCCATGAAATATGAAACATTTACCCTAATGACTAAGATTCCAAACCTTAATTCTGGCATGAATATTTAAAAAGGCTCAAATAACTTAATTTCTTACCATCTACTTCCTATATCTAAGTTATTTCATAATAAATTGTGACTAACATATTAACAACATTCCTTAAATTCATTTCCAATTATTTATATTTACAATTATAAAGTCTTCATATTCTACCTCAGCTTCCTCTAGACAGAAATTCGATTATTTCCAGCCGTCCTGAGATATTTTCTTCATCTCATCCATCCGTTTCTCTTCTCTCTTATCTCTGATTATTATTATTATTGGGCATCTACTCGACTTCACAGTCCATTGTCCTCCTGTGCTTTCTTCGATCCCAATATAAACATTTATCTGGTCAAACGACAACTTCTTCTACCGGATATAACTAAGTTTTGCACGATACTTCCATTTTCACTCCATCATCTGGTTCATACGTTCAAAATCCTCTGTCAACCAACTCCTAAAATACCTTCCCTTCTTATCAAGGTTCTCTCAGTAAAATTTTTTTTTTCTCTCAAACTGCCACATGTTTGTGTAATTCTACAAGACTCAACAACTCCATTTCTTGACCTTAATGCCTTTCTCTTCATTATGAATATGACGTAGCATCAAATGTACATGGTCTGATGACCAACGTCTCTCTCCCATGGTGTTTTTTCTCTCTTTGCCACACAGTTGGGCACGAGACCAACGGTTCTTGACCTCGGTGTCTTCCTCCTAAATTGCCACGCGTATGGGCGACAAATAACTACATGCACCACTCCCGCGTCCAGGTGGGGATACACGAGTTCCAGACTAGCTCTTAATAACAATTCCATCTGCCAAATTTTGCTGGGTTGTGAGTTCCGCGTGAGAAAGTACACCGATGGCCTACGGTAAATCCCAACCTACGTAGATGAACGTCTTCAACACGCTATCAGTCGGTTACCGTACTTGTATGATGCCGAAATTTATCGTAAAATTCAGATTATCATGGCTTGTCAAGAATTCCGTGCATGTCATCATCATAATCGCAATCAGAATTAGTCATTATAAGCTTATATCTAGTACTTATTCTAAGTAGACAATGAAAGAATTTAAATGTTTTCACTACTCAGCTTTTATTAATAAATTGGTCTAAGTATGAGTTGAAATAAAGGTAGAATAACTTGGAAAGAATATTTATATAATGTGGCTGGTTTCCTACGCAATCAGCATCTCTAAGTGCCGTAATTATATTGCATTGGAGAAAACAGGTTTAGAAAAACCTCTAACATAAAAAAGAAATGAAATCAGGCCTCATTCATCTATGTCTTAATCCTGGCCTGTCGAAGAATTGTATCATAATTAAGTAGTATCCAAGGAAATTAAATGAAAAGAAAAAAATAAATTATATAATCAGGTAAAATTATTCAACATAATTATAATAATCGGATGCATCCAAATGATTTAAGTAAAACAAGCTATACTCCCTACTATATACAATGTTCAAATTGAGTTTCAATTGAAAATGTGAAAACGCAAAGAAGGTGGCCAATAATTAATCAATCAGTTAATTAATTAATTAATTAAGATCTGGAATCTTTCCATATTAAGCTGAATTGCTCCTTAAAATTACCAAAATTCAATCGTCTGAACCTAAATTCACATGCAATTAAAAAAATGCATATCACTCGGCTGAACACTTCACATCAATGTCCACGCACAGTAGAAAAATCGTGTGAGAAAATAATGTCTGTCCATAAGGGATTTTCACTAGTTGATATTTCAAATTTTTGTATGTTTCATATTTCACATCAACTGACCTCCATATAAGCAAATCTAAGTCCATTTTAAGTCGTAAGTAATCTCAAATTAATTCCATTGTAAGGTTCATGTGGCTAAATCATTCAATTATTATTTTAATTCATGGTTGAAATTCAATTAAAGTGCGTATATAACTTAATATAGCATTACCAAGTGTATTTAATTAATCTCCAACGAAATAATACCATAGGTGGAAGAATTGACACATAGGAAGACTCTATCTTCATCTAAAATCCACATATGAAAGACTAAGTTACCAGTGATGTGTTAAATTGCTCTCATAAAATCAAAAGTTAAGTTGCCGTATGTGAGAAAGCATGAAAACAATCGTAGGTATGTCAGTGAAGGCCTAAATATTGACGTACGTGGCCTCTCGGCTCTTCTGATGATCCTACTTACTCAATTAATTCTATACTGATGGCATTGAGATCGTATCCTAATCTGTATTATATATATATTAGGGAATAAAAATAGCGATCGGAAACAGTACGTTTCAATACATATACCTTAGCATGTGCAACCTACACATACTACCATCTCTCGAAGAATACTATGACCAACTTCCTAAATAACAATAACTATCACCATCAAAATATACTATCAACTCATATGCTTATTACATTCACCATTTAACACTTCAATTATCGCGTAGTATTCATAATCAAAGCACTCGTTTCATCAATTACGCAATATATGTGCCATAACCTACACATATATAAATCATTATCATTACTGTCATAGTATCAAAGAACAGCACATCGTAACCTTAAAACTGTGCCACTATATTTTATTGCAAACATTCCCTAAATACGATCTTACGCTTGTCATTTTGTTAAAGCTATCACGCATGTATATTAGCTTCCTCTTAATACTCTTAACACTTCACTGACAACAAATTAAGAAAAATATCAATCACTTCTCCAATACCATATTGACAAACTTACGAACGGCATTCACTGGTATTTTACACCTATGTCTGGGATTTATGGTAACTTCAGATGAATACCTATTTCCTTGTAAGTACACTCGTATATTAACTACGCACACACAATGTCATAATGCACATTATATATTAACCAAAAGAATAAAGGTTTCTACTTACGACACGACTCAAATGGGGACTTAACTTTGCTTATTGGGTAGTGATTTCCATTTCGCTGTTAATCGTCATGGGATGGTAGGCCTCGCTCCATGGTTCGGCTTAGATAATCGGGTCCATCTCGTCCTCACAGCTGATTACCGCCCTCCTGGGTCATCAATCTCGTGAAGCGCCACCATAGCCGGAGTAGTCTCTGCCTCAGCTTCTTAGAACATCATAGTGGTCTTCATTGCGTCAAGGACAGAATAACACAAGGCATTAGTTGATTTATACATGCTGTAATCTGCTTAGTAGTGCTAATGCGAAAAGTATATATGTAATTTGGTCCGTCTAATTTGCTTATAACAGCTCTAAATATCGTCTTATTTCAACTGCCTTGCTCGCCGAAACGGTGTGAATTTTACGTGCTTTTAGAATTGTACTTTTATTTCCGTTTAATTCAGCTCTCTTGAAGTTGTGCAGTATCGGGCAAATACAATGTTCCAAGCCCAACCGTGACGTAGTACAGATCCAACTTGACGTTTCCTAACAGCTGGTCTATAATCTCACGTATATGTGTCAACCACAGCTGATGTTAAGCGTGTTATCGCAGATTTGATCTTTTCTTCAATAATTGATTAAAGAATCCGATAAGTAGCTGATTTCTTTATTCAACTCCGTCCTTTCTTCGATGCAGTGCTGGATTGAGATTTGTTCTAATGGAAGACTTTTTCTCAATAATCGGTTTAAATAATCCGCTCTCGTCATTCTTTCGCACCGCCTTCTAAAAGTGGTTCTTTTCGTGATTGCCGGTTGAATTTATTGTCTCTTCAGCTCGTACCGCTGCTAATTGCTTTTATTCTGATCCGTTAATAGCCGGAGCGCCATTTTTGTTCCTAATACAGCAACTATAGAACGGTGAAATTGCACAATACGATCTGTAAGATATGCGGTGAAAAATTTTAAAGCAACATTACCGAAAAATAATTTGAGCTTCATCAGCAATGTCTGGATGTTTATCATGTCAAAAGCACTGCTGAAGTCAAGAAGTGTGAGTACTGTCACTTGTCTTTCGTCCATTGCTTTTCTGATGTCCTCAGTCACTTTGAGTAAGGCAGTTGCTGTGCTATGACCCTTCTACAAGCCAGATTAAAGCGGGTTAAGAAGAGAGTGAACCTGAAGGTATTCCAGTATTTGCGCATGTATCAACCGTTCTAATGCTTTGGAGAGAGCAGGGAGAATCAAAATGGGATGGTAATCGGATAAGAGTTTTGAACCTGGGTTTTTAGAAAGTGGAATTACATTGGCGTACTTCCAAATTGTCCGTAATGTACCATTTTGGGGACAATAATTAAAAATATGGGTGAGAATGGGTAGAATAGCGCCAATATTATGTATGAAAGTAATACGAATTTCATTGACACCGCTTGCTTTGGATTTAATAGAATACAAGACTTTCTTACTTCATTAGTGCTGACGATACGGAAGGCAAAGTAGGGGCGATTTTGTGGGACAGGTGCTGGGACGTTATTTACGTGTGGTCTGTTAAGCGGATTAGACTGAGCTCTCTCTTCCGTGAAATACTCATTTAAATCGTCGAGAGGAATGTCAAGTACCTGAAGCTGTTCATGTGTTTTTTCTATGTCCATGGCTCGGAGATGCCTCCAGGCACTAGCCATATTTAGGTTACTTACTGATTCGCGAACATATTTAAAATCAAGATTACGGATGATTCCTAATTATTCTATACTGTTCATAGTCATTTGGTTCCCGAGTACGTTTGTAATGTCGGTAAAGAGCATCACATTGAGGCATCATATTTTTAACTGCAGAGGTTAGCCATGGATTATGTTTGCAGGATATTCTAATCTGTCTTTTTGGTGCATGTTTGTTGTATAGATTCTGTATTAACGAATTAAATGTATTAATTTTTGCATCAATGTCTATCAGATTTAAAATGCTATTCCACGGAAGATTGTAGGCATCGTGTCTTAATTCATACATGTCAATATCTTTTATATTCCTGCACATTATATATCTAGGTTTATATTTTGGAATGCGAAGTGAGTAGGCAAGAAATATAAGATCGTGGGTGGACACGGCCAGTACCAAAATTTGTCTGTGGGCTACCACTTTCTGAGGGTTGTTAGTCACTTTGAGATCTATTAAGGTGTGGGAAATATTGTTGGCAGTATGTACATGGTTAGGAGGGTCAGAGGGAAGGATAGTCAAGTCACATGAGGAAAAACAATTCTTCTAGTTTCTTAGTATCATATTTCTTCATAAGTAGATTTATACTGAAGTCCCCTAATATAATGATATGTTGATAAGCTGGTAGCAGGTTAAGTAGATGCATTTCAAACTTGGTCAAGTAAGATACTTTAAATGGTCGGTAAACCACTCCAATAAGTATTTTCTGTCCACTAGCAACTACTTCAACGAACACAAACTCCATCCTCGGCAATTCACCGGTCGATGAGGTTCAAATGACACGGCTCTTCAGGTCATCTCTACAGTAGAGAACAATACCTCCTCCCCCTCTTATTTGTACGATCATGGAGGTAGAGGTTATAGCCGTCAAGGCGAACCATGTTGTTTGGAATTGATGGCAATAACCAGCTTTCCCTAATACCTATCAAATAGACGCTATTTTTGTTAAATATAGCCTGAACTTCATCAATGTGTGCGGGCAAACTTAGGCTGTTCAAGTGACAACACTGGAGAGTATGAGGATATAGTGAAAGTTCTTGTTTCAAGAGGTTGCTGGCATCTATGTTCTGAGAAGGAGTGCGGGGTGTGCTATTCTTAGAGAGGTCATTGTCATGAGGAATTACCGTAGCTACCTGACTAATGGACATACTTTAACTGAGACCAAAAAAAAAAAAAAAAATCTTACCTGGATTTCCTGAAGAAATGGACTGCTGACTGGTTAAGGTGCGCGCGCGCACACTCACACAAAATAGTAATAATAACAACAACATTTCATGGGCATATCACAATGGTCATATCACTCCGATAATCCACCTAACCGCCTCATATGTAAGCTAAATTCATTAGGTGAGCTAATGTGGAGCTTTTCCCCAGTCTTCTAGATGAATGAAAATCGGCCGTCCTGTGTCGAAACCTGCCACATACCCCAGAAGTCCTGAGCTTTACGCAACACTTCTTTCCATGTCGACATCAGAGATTCGGTGATTAATAATTTGGTACCTTTAAGAGCTCGCTTGGTGCGCTAGATGCGTTCTCTTTCATGGTACCCGAAGAATTTAATGATGATCGGCCTATTTCCTGCGGACACCACCTCAGCTGCTGTCCTCTTCATACGGCCCAGTCTATGACATCGACCTACACTGTCCGTAGACAATTAGATGTTCAGACTGTTTTTTAACGTACCCAGGACCACAGCGTACGTGTCCTTGTCGGGGGTCTCACAGGCACCATGAAGGAGTAGGCAGTTCCTTCTGCTATATTGCTCTGCCTCGTCCATCAGGATGTCCTGCTGGTCGAGACGTTCCTGTAGATGGCTTACCTCCTCCTTCATTTCACTTAATTACTCTGAAATTATTTCCCGAAAGTCCTGGAACTCTGAAGCGAGGCCGGTTAGTGTGTCGCCTGGGTTGGCAGGACTGGTCGCGCCAGCAGCCATGGCTTCCTCCAAGCGTGCTTGGAATTCTACCATTCACTTCTCAAACTTCGAAAGATGTTCATTTACGGCATTCAGCGTCATAGTACTTCGTGGCTATTGAAATTCACACTTAAATAAAACACTAGCACACCCACGAATATTAAAATAATTATTATCTGGCTGATATGGCAGGTGAATTGTCACCAGCCGATGACCACGCCATGATAGGAAAGAGAATGGTCGGCTGATAAATTGCAGGAAATGGACAAGAACTATCTTCAGGCTATTATGCAAAAGGGAACGGGTGGTGTAAGAAGAGAAGAGGAGGGTTTGGCTGGTGATGACGGGGTAATGGCTGATGGTGAGGAGAGGAGTAAAGTCCAGTGTGAAGAGAGAAGAGTCTGCAGTGAAGATCGCCGGGGAGAAGAAGAGACTGATCAATGTGCAGAGAGAGGTGTGTCACCGCCAAGTGCTGTGGAGGTGGAGAGAAGCCGGAGAGAGGTAATGAGAAGGGTTAGAAGTATAAGTCTAAAGGATCTATGGGGTAAAAAAAAAAGGGCAGGAGGAGAGGGGGATCAAAGAATTTGTTAAGACGACCAGAAAGATAGAGAGCAGGGAGGAAAGAGAAGGAATGAGGAAAACTAGAAGCAAAATGACTAATACAGTGGTTAGGTGGTGGAAAGGTGATAGGGAAGGAAAAATAACATATAGGATTACGAATGAGGGAGGAAGTGTTATTGATTTGGTGATTAGTTTGGAAGATATGTTAGATAGAATAAGGGTGAGGAGAAGGGGTCAAATTACAGTAACAGGTAGCTAGGGTGTAAGATGGGCTTTGTAAATATTGAAGGGGTAGGAAGTAAGTTGGGTAATGTAGAAGTAGGTAAGATGGTGGAGAGTTTCAATATAGTGGCCCCCCTAGAGAAGTGGCTTTAAGAAGGGAAAAATCTAATCTGGAAGGGATTCGTGGTAAGGAATAAAATGAGGAAGAAACAGGGAAGGAAGGGAAGAAATCCAGGGAGTATGTTGTTACTAGTTAAGGAAGAGTTAAGTGACCGAATTAAAGAAATAGATAATTAGATTGAAGAGGTTTTGTGGGTTAGGTTTAAGTTGGAGGGAGGTGAGAAGAAGAGTGTGTGCTTGGGTTTTATATACAATCCACCTAGGGGCTCGATATATGCGAATGATTATTTTTTTGATGGATTGATGGAGGAAATAAATATGATTAACAGGAAGTACAAAGACGATGGATTTTGTTAAGGGTTTGGAACACGAGAATTGGGTGTTCCAGCCCAGACTACGGTGAAGAGAAAATGGGAGTAAAGAGGTGATGTAGGAGAAGTGAAGATAAAAGGAGGAACAGCTACAGGCAGAAGTTGCTAGAATTATGTGGGGGTGAGCAACTTTTACATTTTGAATAGGTGGTGGAAAGGTGATAGGGAAGGAAAAATGACATATAGGATTACGAATAAGGGAGGAAGTGTTATTGATTTGGTGATTAGTTCGGAAGATATGTTAGATAGAATAAGCAGGATTGAGGTGGTTGATTGGGTGGAATCACATCATTCCCCAGTATATGTAATCATGAATAGGAGTGAGGTAGTGGGGGGGGGGAGGGGATTAGAAAGAGGGGGGAAGGAAAAATGTCACAGAGTTCCCAAGTATATTTGGACTGAGGAGGGTAAAGCAAAGTCAAACAACCACCTTGAAGATACAGAATTTCAGATTATTAGGGTAGGGATCCATGTAGCAGTTGAGGGCAATAATATTGATAGGGCTTTAGAGTTACTGGAATATCCTAGTAGGAGAGCGACGGTGGGAAAAGCATGCAGGAAGACAATTAGAGAAGAGTGGGAGAGATGGTACAATAAAGAGTGTAAGGAGAAGAGGAAGTTAGTGACGAGAGCGCTGGGTGAGTACAGGAAACAGGGTGGGAGAGGTTTAATGGAACAGTTTTGCAGGTTGAGAAAAGAATTTAAGAAAAAGGTAGCAGAGAGGAAAAAGGCATGGCAGAATGCGCAAACGGAAGCATTAAACAGGGAGTGTAAAGACAGGGAAGGAGATAAGGTGTGGGCAAGGGTTAATAAAATTAACAGTGGTGCAAGTAGAGTGACAAAATCTAAAACTGAGTATGGTACATGAGTGAAGTACTTCCAGGACTATTAGAGGAGAAGGAAGGGTGGGTAAGGACAGAAGGAAGCCATGAGGTTGAAAGGGGGATAGAGAGGGGTAGTCAGGAGTTGGATAAAAGAATAACAGGTGAGAAGGTGATGGGAGTGATAAGTAAATTGAAGAACAGGACTGCGGGAGGGGAAAATGGGATAACAAATGTTTATTGGAAGTAGTAAAAAAATAGACAGATGATGGAGAGTTTGATTACATTTCTAAACAAGGTATTCGAAGAGGTGAAATTCCCGAAAGAATGGCAGAAGGGGATCATATGCCCTATCTATAAAAACAAAGGAGCTAGGGCTAACCCCAGTAACTATAGAAGCATAACCTTGCTGGACTCCCTGAGCAAGGTGTACACAGGTATTTTGGTAAATAGTTTGAGGAAGTGAGCGGAAGACCATTCTATTCTATCGATATTTCAGAGTGGTTTCAGAAAAGGGAAGAGGATGTTGGATAATTTAATGATTGTGAGAAAAATAATAGATAAATTAGTGAGAAAAGAAGGCTTCAAAGTGTTTATAGCGGTTATAGGCTTTTGATACAGTGAGCGGGGAGGCCTTGTTTGAAAGACTGGGGAGGGTAGGTGAGGGGAAGAAGATGGGAAGAGCGATTAAAAGCATTGGGCGAGGGAAATGTATGACCGTTCATGGATGGTTCTGACCAGAAGGTTTGAATAATATTATGGGCATGCCACAGCTGGTGTCAATGGAAATCCATGAAAATCCACTCGCGGGTGTAAGTTCGTTGAATACCGGTCACATGTTACAACGTTTACTATCAGGCTCTTATCGACATCACAAGAATATGTATCTTGTAACTATTTGAGACTATCCTAATTCTTAATCTATAAATAAGAACATCGAAAATGTATTTTGTTTCTTCTAATGAAACATAATTAACAATAATAACTAAAAGTAACGACATGATCGGATAATAAAGAAAACTGAACATGACAATCAATGCAATTGAATAAATATCTGTATGCTTTCGTACGTTGTTATGTTCTTCGCACATAAGGCATTATAATATCGTACAAATAAAGAAATATGTCGATGATCAATTTAACGTTAAATTAATATCTCAAACAATTCATCAAATCCAACATGATAATCTGCTGAAGGCTTAGAATATCTGATTATTAATTTAATTATTTCATTATTCATTTCTGTCTGCCGACAAGAATAAGATAGGAAAACTTTTATTCATTTATATCTGTCATTTGTTGACCAAAATCTTGTCCCCCGGTATTCTATTAATATATCGTGAAAATCATTGCGCAAATTAGTGAAAACCTAATTAACAACTTGAGTGTTCGTCAATAACCTGCATTCAACGTCATGAAACCTAATAACGACATGATCATGGACATCAAAATGAAACACGTAGCTCATCTCCAATAAATAATAACCCAAATTGCAGAACAGGAACAGCATACTCATGGAATCCTAAAAATTGCTGCACCTAAATAAATCAAAATATCTAGCCACACAACATCATCAAAGATAATCACGATTTGGAATTATCATGGTCCCACAGCATCTGGAATAGTCTGTAAATTTTCCTGTTTAGATTTGAGGTTCTAATACTGACTACAAGACATACGTACTACATCAACAACTACTCAATAGGAAGTACTAAGTTATGCATTATATCATACAGCACTAATATTATTTCCAGTTATACGATATTTCGCATTTCTCATTGGTATTACTTGGTGTTGAAGATCTTCCAACCGCAATTATCTACACAAAAATGCATGAAATTTGTTTCGTTACCGTATCACGGGTTAATATTCTGATGACCATTCACAGGTTCAATATGCCAGTATCCTTCGGGAAATATTATTTTGAAAATAAAACTGTCAACCTTTAAAGGCTCATCCTTTTATCAATATCAATCAATATATTCATATGATGAACACCAATTTTATTTCCCTCAACATTAACCCCATTGGGATTCTCGAAGACTACATTACATTGATCGTAATGCTGATTTCCCAACGAACTATTATACCATAATCATCGCGAATATTATAATTTCATTATATCGACGACCCTATCATTCAATACTTCCTATCATTTCGCATATACATCATGCTTACTCTTAATCTTTCATTCAAAACATACAAGCACATTATCATTATCATTATCCCAAATACGTGTGGAACTCGCCATTATGTTATCGCGGTCCAATTCAAATACTGTATTTCTCTTACGAAGATTTACATGCATAACGTAAGCATTACTTTTTAGAAAGATTTCTAATCTCGACATATCAATTGCTTTATGACTGTTCCAATAAGAATTATCTATGCAATAACTGGCATGTAAAAAAAAATTAATAATTATGAAGACGGTACCTCACGAAACATAATGGACGAAACCTTAGTAAAATCCCTGCTCAAAATCAGCTGAATAGTGCATGGAAAACTATGACTTTCAATTACGCCATTATTTAGAAGATTAACGACACTCTACGGATGTCATGAAATATCTAGCGGCGATCATATCATATCACTCAAGTTGTATTCTATGAACATGTCACATTCTAATAACATGAAAGAAAATCTACACTACTGTAATGCATCTACGTAATAGAATAAAGGATGGACAATCTTTTGGGTACTTATCGCGTTGACGGATTCTTGCAGATACAGCTCCATCATTTCGGCTGTTGTAACATCATGGTTTTAATCATCTCAACATATTTCCAGACCCGCCAGGATTCCAACCTGGCTTAGGCCTGCATGTTCATGCTTGTTGATTGCTCACGATAACAATTCTTCATATAGGTAGGCATCATGATACCTGAAACTTGTACAGCAAGATTAGCATATTACACACCAAAAATAAAAATATATTAGTGTTCCTTTGCGACACTCGCCTTATTATCTTTATATTAAACGCTATATATTGTAATTTTATAATTTACTTATCGTATTATTATATGACAACTATTCAGATTCCTACAACTTATGAGTGGCTTCCTTCTTATCGTGTATAATTGTCTTATGCGATGTTCAATCTCCTTCTTTTCAATTACATTGTTTTCCCAAAACCCTATTCTATTATATCAATAATATGTTGGCTCCACTCTTTATAATTCATAATAAATCATTGGCATATAACTTCCTTTCCACATGTTTGTAACATTTGAGGTATAGTCTCCTTGACATAAGACACTCTCGTACTTGGGAGTTCAGATAAAGGAACACGCTTAACAATCCGTGTTGTCTTCTTCATCGATTGCTTCATAACCGACTTCTCGATTACTCGAAAATATCCGTAACAGCTATATAATGCATAACCAGCGCAGATGAAATTGAACTCGAAATGTATCATTCAATCCATTCCATGGCCTTCGTTGTATATATAGTTTTTGAAACTAAACGTCACACATAGAGAATTATTTTACTCTTCTGTCGAAATGTAACATTTTCATTTAACAGTATTTGCTTTTATGCAAATATTACATTCCTAGACACAAATTATTTGAATACCACAGAGTTCTAGCATATGAATTTGTACATACATCCAATTTCCGTTAAACTTATTATTCAACTGAGTGAGTTATCTCGAATTATTAATGTGTCTGGACGTATACCTTCAAATGATTTCCATTAGTTTCTTTACTACCATAAACTTCAATGGTTCATTTTGTCTTTGATCCGGAATCCATTGGAAGGTTATAATATGAAAAAGTCTATTGTAGCAGTAAGGTGGAGGAGGGGGTGGTTAGCGGATTGATTGAATTGAACTTTGGGCTGAAACAGGAGTGCAAATTGTCACCAATTCTTTTCTTATTGTTTATAAACGACTTATTAGGTGGTCATGGGGAGGGAAATTAGGTCTGTCCGATTCTAGGGTCACAAGAAATTCCAGGGTTGAATTTTGCTGATGATGTATTACTGTTGACGTTGACAGCTGGGGACTTGCAAAAGAGCTTAAATGAGGTTTGCAGTTTTGCGAAGAAATGGTCACTGAAGATCAACAGTAACAAGACTAAGGTGATGATCTGTAGGAAAGGGAACAAAAAGAACTGGGGATGAAGTGGACAATAAATGGGGAAGAGATAGAAGTGGTGATAAGCAGAAATGGTAGTTGGGTTCAGCAGATTAAAATAATAATTATTAAATTTATGTTTTATGGTCCACCTTTTTCAATACTGTTTTATGCAATATTATTGAATTACATTACTAAATTAGAGACTAGTTTTGGCCTTGGCTGGCCATCTTCAGCCTTAATGTAATACATCTAATACCTAAACAAATGTAAAAACATAATTGACATGAAAACTAATGTACAAACACACAATTAACATCAAATCTGGGATGAACTAAGAGTAAAATCTGAAAAATAAATTAGGCTCTAACATCTGGATTATGCTCATCATCCAGACTATTTCTTGTATTGATATTAATAGAATTGTTAGTTCTATCACTGCTAATCATTACAATTTAAATTGATGATGATGATGCTTGTTGTTTTAAGGCGCCTAACATCTAGGTCATCGGCCCCTGATGGTACAAAATGAAATGACAAAACAAAAGTTTTAAATCATCCACTGACCAAAATAAAAAATGGCATGAAGAATGAATGGATGGACATGAACCCAAAACAATCAGTGGATCCTACCAAAAAACTACCATAAAGAAACAGCATTACCGACCAAGGAACCACTTCTAAAGCACAATCCTGGTGGTGGTGATGATGATGATACTTGCTGTTATAGGGCGCGAGTCAGTGTTGTTGATATCTGTACTTGTCAAAATCGACTTCAGGGTACTCTGCTATTAAGTGTTGTAGTGTCACTTGCTAGTGTATATAATTGTGTGTTGTGACTTACAGCGACTATAAAGTAATTTATATAAGTAAATGAACGTGTTCTCGTGTGATATTTATTTCCGTCAAATAAAATCGCATTTGAGAACGATGAACTGGCAACCGCGACAGGACAGGACAGGACAGGACAGGACAGGACAGGACAGGACACTTCGAGACTCGGCAATGAAGATCGACCAAATAATCGTGGCGATTTTACAGAAAGCGTTGGCATCTAGAGGTTTACTGACGGCTGGATGAAAAGCGGACCTACAAGAGAGGCTGTGCCAGGATTTGATAGACAATGAGGAGGACCCAGACATTTCGACTTCAAAGTCACCTCGGAGGAAGAAACCAACGACCGGGTAAGTATTATGTTCGCACAACTAACCGCTTTGATACACGCCCAGTCTGAAAAAATCAAGGCCCAGTCTAAAAACATCGAGGCCCAATCAGAAAAACTTGAGTGGAAAATCAAGGCCGTCTCAAGAAATAAAGGGCCGAATCAATTCTTTGGTCAAAGATCTCAAAGAAGGTATTTCAGAAATTAATGACAAAATCAGCAGCTTAGAATTAGACATGGATAAAGTAGTAAGTGATATGCACACCTTGGAGAACAAAGTCGAGGAGGAGAAGATTGGAGAAACTGAGCGGGAATCCAACAATCTTAAAACCGAAGTAGGCCAGAAATTTACGAAGTTTGAATTTGAGGTTAATAGAAAAATTTTATCCCTGAACAAAAACATTTCTATAGGCAGTAGTCAACCTGGCAGAGGTATGGACCTCCCCCTTGGGATATGGGTTGATCCCAGAGTTATCAAAGACAGCCTACTGGAATTTCATGGGAGGCTCAAGGGAGTGTCCTAAAACATTTCAAAAGACATCGGAGTCTTTACTGGTAGGACAAATATACCTAAAGAAATATATTTGCAAATTGTCAGCCAGCAACTAAAAGCGTCAGCAGGGGCTTGGTGGCAGAACATTAAAGTGCTCAGCCTCGACTGGGAAGAATTCAAGAATGAATTTGTCCAGAGATTTGACTCGGAGGCTGTCCAAACTTCAGTACAAAAAAAGTTCCTAACTGAAGCACAACCCAGTGGAATGAGAGCAGGAGCTTTTGTAATTAAAAAACTCCAGCTCTTTAAGAGAGTCCACGAAGGGGAAAATGTTGATACGAGTGTCCCTTATATAATTGAACTGCTACATGATAAGGTTCGATCGCTCGTTAAAGTGGCACAACCAAAAGCATTTGAAGAGCTTAGTCACATTGTAGCAAAATCAGACGAAGAAACAAGTTACCATGCCTCAAAAACAAAAACCCCAACAGCGGAGGAACCCCGGGAATGCTACCGATGTGGGCGGACCGGGCATCTAAAAGACCCCTGCCCGAGAAACTAGATTGGGACCGTTCAAGTCGGGGCAAGGATGGTTCCCGAAGAATGAAGAAGTCCCAGAGACATTACACCTGGCTAGAAGGTGAACATATTGGTCAAATATATAGTGATGATGAACCTAATCCACCCCACCTGGCTATTAACTTGACGATTAATGACAGACCTTCCATCGCTATCCTTGATACTTAAGCTTCAAACTCGTTTGTGAACATGAATGTGGCAAAATTATTAAATCCTGTTCATCCTGCTAAGGTGGCAACAGTCAAGGGGGCAACCTATGAGATACATTACAAGATTGAGGGTTGTACCTTTCTTCAAGCCAAGTGCTTGACTGAAGTAATGGATATACCTGTAAAGGTTGTCAAGGATTTGATACCTGACATAATATTAGGACACAACTTCTTAACTAAATATGGGGCAGTGATAGATTATACCTCTTTGGTAATAAAAACAGAATTAGGTTGGCAAGAGTAGAAAATAAAGCCTTTGAGTCAGAAATTTTAGAAACCAATGTATTGGCCGAACTGAAAACAGGGCTGTTGAGGGTGGAGGAGAAGGAAGACCTTGAGAAGTTGCTGAGTAAGTTCCCTGACGTAATTACTGATAGGATTGGATTTACCACAACGGTAAAACATAAAATAATTTGTAAGGATAATGCCCCAGTTAAACAAAGGCCTTACCCACCTAACCCAGATAAACGAAAATTTGTAATAGAAAAAGTAAAGGAAATGGAGAACCAAAGATTGATTGAACCTTCAGTATCAGAATGGGCTTCTTCAATAGTACTACCTAAGAAGAAAAATGGTGATTACCGACTTTGTGTGGACTTACGTCAGGTAAATAAGACTATATCAGATGCCTACCCCATGCCGGATCTCTGATATCTGATAAAGCAAGTGAGTTGGGCAAAAGTCTTCGGTACCCTCAATTTGAACTCTGGCTACTGGCAAGTGGAAGTCGAAGAAGAGTCTCGACCGATGACTGCTTTTTCCCTCCCAAGAGAACTCTATCAATTCCGAGTTTGCCCTTTGGTCTTAAGAATGCCCTAGCCACCTTAATGCGTCTGATGGACGAAGTCTTGTCCGGATACACAGGCAAATTTTGCCAGGTCTATCTAGACGACATTCTCGTGTACAGCAAGATGTTTTCGGACCATTTGGAACACCTAGCCAGAGTCTTAAGGATTCATGGACTTACCTGCCAAGTCAAGAAATGTCAGTTAGCATCAAACTCAGTTGAGTACCTAGGTCATGCATTGACGGACAAAGGCTTAGAGAGACAAACTGAGAGGAATAGGGCCAACGAGGAACAGGAAAGCCCTCGCACAAAATGCCAGGTAAGTCAATTTTTAGGCCTCTGTGGGTGGTACAGTAGCTTTATACCACACTTTGAAACGAAAGCTGCTCCGCTAACCGACCTCCTCAATAAAAACATACCATTTAAATGGACCCAAAGGGAAGAAACAGCCTTCCAGGAAATATAACGATCTATTCGTGACGCTCCAAGTCTAGCTTATCTGGATGCAAGCAGGGAGGTCTGCTTGCAGACAGATGTGAATTACATTGGTCTTGGGGCTGTACTGTTCCACGAGAGAGAGAGAAGGAGGAGGCAAGGATATAATTGAGTATGCCAGTAGGAAACTCTCTGCTTCTGAGAGAAACTATTGTACAGTCGAGAAGGAGGCATTAACAGTTGTATGTGTGGTCGGGAAGTTCAGAGGATATCTAGAAGGAAGTTCAGACTCTTTACAGACAACTCTGCACTTCAGTGGTTGAATTGAGTTTCTGGAACTAAGTCCAAACTGATGCGATGGACCTTGATCCTTGCAGATTTTGACTTTGAAATATGTCATGTTTCAGGCGTAGTCAACCAAGCTGCTGACAGTCTATCAAGAAATCCTGAGGATGGACAGAAATCAATCACAAACCTACCAGAGAGAGAGATATTCCTGGGCCAACTAAGAAATCTTATACCGACCCTGTGCCTCTCGCTATCCAGCTAGGAAATAATGAGATCGATGTAGATTTAATAAGGAAGTGGCAGACTGAGGACATGTCCTGTAACAGAATGGCATCCTGGATCAGCAAACGCAGCACTGATTGTCGATCTGTCCCAGCTCAGTTTAAGATGTGCTACAACTTTCGACTCATCAAAGACGGTATACTTAAGTATATTTCCCACCTGCCTGGATCTTCCCTGGTCATTGTCATTCCGACGTCGCACACTGCGAGGATTTTAAGAAAATACTACGATAATCCAGGAGCCGGGCATCCTGGTCAAGAGGAAACCTACTCTTCGATTCGGCGAAGTTTCTTCTGGGTACACATGCGTCAGGACATCAAGAACTATGTCCAAGCCTGTGCAATCTGTGCTCGCACTAAGGCAAACAACCAGAAGGCGAGTACCAGCATGAGAAGACGCCAACCGCATCAGACTTGGGAGGTTCTCGTCCTTGACCTTATGGGACCCTATCCTAGGACGGAAAGACGGGGATCCTTGTGGTGACTGACCTATTCACCAGATGGGTGGAAGCATTCGCCATCCCTGAAGTTACATCGGGGCGTATCATACAAATCTTAAGGACGGAAGTCTTCAGTCGGTGTGGGTATCCTCGGTGTCTACTCACAGACAACGGTAGTCCGTTCACCTTGAGACAGTGGTTGCAAGCTCTGTCGGAGTGGGGAACTGAACACTGGTCTACACCGATCTATCGTCTGCAAGCAAATCCCACTGAACGGAGAAACCAGGAGTTAAAGAAGATGCTTCAGATTCACTTGTTCGACAGAGAACATACCAAATGGGACGAACACCTACTGAAGGACAGCGGGTTAAACGCATTACGGGTTTCTCACCTGCAGAACTTTTCCTTGGACGTCCAATAAAGAGAACTGGCGACTGGAATTTTGTCAATAGACAAAGAGAGGGACTGGAGGATCCTGATACCTGGCATATGCGGGACCAGCGGCAGACTCAGCAGGTACACCGCCAGGCCAAAAAGCGCTCAAAGAGAGAAGCCGAGAACAATGCACCAGAAGAAAGGGAGTTCAGACCTGGAACACTAGTTCTTCGTCGAAACTATCCCCTCAGCAACAGGCTTCAGAAGTTCCATGCTGGGATGGCTCCAAACTGGCTTGGACGTTTCGAGGTGGATAAGAAGTTGGGAAATGGTGTGCATCTTCTGAAGACCACACCGCCGACGAAGGTGCATGCATCGGAATTGAAGGCGTTACCTCGACCCCTACAGGAAGTCGGAGAGACCAAGGAGTCGATGCTCTCTGCGGGGACCCAGAAGAATGCAGACTTCATGGAGGATCAACACATACCAATACCTACCTTGGAGGATAAGAAAGATGAAGACATAGATATAATTTAAGACCTAGAGTAAGGAATGTACAGGATAGATATTGAAGATTTTAGGGGGGGGATTGTCGTAGGTATGACATGGTAACTGGTGTAAAACCTTCAATGATGATGTTTGGTATATTTTAGTTATATTTCACTAAATGCTAAATTTTCATTTATTAAATGTTAAATATGCCTAATACATGGTTTCCCTGTAAATATGTATTATAAATTTGTATAACCTCAAATACGTACTGTATAAGTTTAACCTCAAAATCTATATAGTCGAAAACGGTAGAAAACTCCATAATATTCGTATGTTAGATTTATTCTAGTATAATTTGGTATATATGAAGGGTTCTGGAAACTTACTGTAAGGTTTATTATCCAGATACATGTAGAGACATTAGGAATGTTGAAAAAATTTCCATGTGTATTGGTAAACAGTAATGAAGGTTCTAGCTGGATCCATTACTGAGGTACTCCATTCGACTAGCTGGTCGATCGATGTTTCAAGTATGTTCCATTAGAGTGTTGTAAGAACCCTTCCAGAAATTGACAAGTCTAGACAGTGGATCGAACAGTATATATATCGAGCCGTCAGTCAGTGAGGCGGCGAGTTCAAGAGAGTCTATGTTATAGTGCACGAGGTGTTGTTGATATCTGTACTTGTCAGAATCAACTTCAGGGTACTCTGCTATTAAGTGTTCTAGTGTCACTTGCTAGTGTGTATAATTGTGCGATGTGACTTACAGTGACAATAAAGTAATTTATATAAGGAAGTGAAGGTGTTCTCATGTGATATTTACTTCCGTCAAATAAAAATGCATTTGAGAACGATAAATTATTACAGAAATGTGCAATATATTACAGCCTACTATTAAGACAATATATAAATGTTCTGCGCTGAGACAGATCTTCACATGGTAGCTCTCCAGGCATAGAGCCCTGCACGGATGCTGATATCCACAGATTTATCCGAGGATATCTGCAAAGTTACTATCTTGGTAGATGCAAACTGTATGGCAGTGCGGATATTTTGCTGATAATTTCTAAATAATGACATTTATTGATTTTCGCTCAGGTATACTCCGTGGTTCAGGCAACAGCGCGCCAGCCCCCAACGCTGGATACTGTGGTTCAAATCTGGTCACTCCATGTGAGATTTGTGCTGGACAAAGCAGAGGCAGGACAAGTTTTTCTCCAGGTACTCTGGTTTTCCCTGTCATCTTTCATTACAGCAACACTCTCCACTAAGATTTCATTTGTCAGTCATTTATCACTGCCGCAGAGGAGTGTGACAGGCTTTGGCAGCCGGCACATTTCCTAGCCTCACCGCTACACGGGGACTTCATTCATTCCATTCCTGACCCGGTCAGACGACTGGAAACAGTCTGTGGATTTTTCACTTACACTCTTTTTTTTGCTTATGTAGCGACCCTTTACAGAATAGTAATATAGGTAAAGCTACTGGATTCCCTTGGACCAAACAAGTGGACAAAGATCATGCAGAGCTTAATATTAATCAAGCCGCCATTACTGACAGAAATGCATACCATTTAATGGTCAAAACTAAACCTTTCCTAACATCCCTTACATCAGCTAGCCACAAACGAGCCGGGAATTGGTCAGAGGAGCGCAGGAAAGAATTCAGCAATAAAATGAAGGAATACTGGGCCAACAGGAAGGCTCAAGAGGCCACTAAGAACACAATCCAGTATGCTAAAAGGGGCAGACGACGACAAAAACACAGCTAGAACACAAGCACCGTGGTCAACAGATGGCCTAAACGCAAAGAAGAAAAAAAAAAAAGCCTTGAATCCATAAAGCTGTACATCTGACTCAGGCCTAACTGGCTCCTGTCCACTATAACTGAAAGGAAGAAATAAATGTTCTGAAAGAGAACCGCTCAATATTTCAGTAGTTGTCGCAAGAGGAAATCCTTCATAAACCTGTTACTGTAGAGGGGCTGGTGCCAGGTATCAGGTCTATTGTATTATGTTAACAGATCTATCCATTACAATACATTGGGCATAATGTGGTTAAATAGTTGCAATAACCGTCTATAACCATTCGCGGTTCCAGATAATATTTTGTATATATGCGCAGGGCTGTATCCATGCACTCCTGTCCACTGCTACTCTTTATTTTGATGTAGCTTCCTTCTATCCTTACATTATCCACTATCTGATATAGTTTTAGTCCTCTTCCTGTCATCAACTCTTCAAAAACATCCACTAGTGAAGAGTCTTGTCTCATCCAGTGTCCAATCCAATTTCTTTTCTTTTTTCTTATAACCTTGTAGCAGCTATCTGATTTCTCTAGTTCTTTCTAGCACATGTGCATTTCTCACTCTGTCTACCTGAACCAGACAATATTCGATTCCAGGACCAAGGTACAGTCTCTAATACATTCGGAGCACATTCTCCAGGGAATGAACCGATAGCCAAGCGTGCAGGCAGGCAGCCCCATTTCCAAGCATAAGTACAAAGGAAGTTCAGAGTTCAGGCAAAGGTCATCGCGGCTGTAAAAGACTTCTATGCTCGACTGGTAAGTGAAGCAATAGAGATGGAATTGCACCCAAATAACATAAACAGGGAAGATGGCTTCAAGTTATCGAATACATGGAGACCTGTACTGCAGAGATACATGCATAACACCACCATGGAACAGCGGGACGCACTCACGAAACTGTCGAAAGAAGGTGGTGAATTACAGCACGATGATCCTTGAGTCCAATTAGTGGGGTAGGCCGTGCATAGTATGGTCATGACTTCCATGTTCCTTCAAATTTCTTTGCTCACTATCGGAGGCAGAATTTAACATGCCCTGATGATGGCTAATGCAATTTGGCTGAAAGCTCAGCTTCATTAAATAAATACATATAATGGCTTTAATCCAGTATTCATTTATTTCTTTACGTTAAGGATTGATATGATTAAATAACAAGAACCAAGACCGACTACAATATATACATATACAGTATATATAGGTATTGTAGTTGGTCTTGCAAGAACGCTACAACTGAAACCATATCCAGTCTCCATGGAAATGCCTGTACATATTATTCCTTCCTTACACATTCTTAAACATTTTACTTACCAGTCTCTCTTTGTCCATTTTATGCAGATCTTTATTACTATTCTCTTCCTCGCCACTATCGTCACTATTCTTCAGACTGAAATAATTCACACAAACCAATAATTAAGCTGAATGTAATAAGCAATTTCTATCCAACATAATCAACAACTATCAGAAATGCAATAATAATATCTACAAAATGTTTTGAGGTTGCAGAAAAATAGTGTAAATTTTGCTAGTACAGTAGGACATCAATTATCTGAACAGTGGTTATCTGACAAGTCAAATATCCAACCCACATTAACTTGGTATCTTTCCTTGTTTTTTTCATTTTTTTCAATGCATGATTCACTAAGTTTTCTCTCTGTCACCATGTAACAGTTTGGAAAATACCCCAGCTGACAAGTACAATATAACAGTTATGAGATTACAGTACAGTATAACTGTGTGAAAGAGTTTATCTTCTCAGAAATCCCAATCATGTTCTACACTGTTAATCATCTGATGCTAATAATAATAATAATAATAATAATAATAATCATCGTATGGCCTCAGCTGCCGTTTTGCAGACATTTCGATTTGATGCCATCTGGCTGTCTGCTCGTCAATTTCGACGTTCCGGTTTACTCTGTCTGCCATCTAGCGGACCTAGAGTAAACCGGATCTCTTGGGCGTCTATGGCTGAGATTGAATTAATTTTGTCGGGTAAATACCAAATGTATCACCAGAGATCTTTTACATGCCGACATCGTACGACATGGAGTGTCGAATGGACTTTTTTCCGCCCTTCAAAAATCCGACTACCTCTGCCGGGTTCGAACCCGCTATCTTGGGATCCGGAGGCCGACACTCTACCACGGATCCACAGAGGCAGCTATCATCTGATGCTAATTAGCTTTCAGTCCGGTCAAACACCTTTTGTAAGAAAAGTTTAACATCTTTCCATCTGAATGTCTATTATTTGCAGAAAGTCCAATTCCTGTTTCAACCTCTTAGAGCAAGTAGACTACATACAGTTTTAAACCATACACTGACCATTTGACTTCAATAAATTCTTACAAATTTGTCAATTTAAGAAAAGAACAGTAGTTGAAGTGTTGTGCTATGTCATGTTTGTTGTACTGTCTTTTGTGTTTTCTGAACTTGCGATCTCCATGTATTTTATTTCTTCTTCCATTAACTGTAACCATAAATTAATGACGACAGGAACAGTGATTACTTTATAAAATAAAGGTAAGTAAACTGTGTAATTCATACTAATTCAAATTGCATGGTAAAATTATCTTCAGGAATTCATGTTATGCACTGTGAGTTTGGTTACCCGAACAATCTATTATCTGAACTATATCTGGTCTCAATTGGTTCGGGTAAGTGATGCCTACTGCATCGAGATACTTATAAATAAAAGGCAACATTTCAAGATGTTTGAGAAACTGAGATGTAATGTAAATTTTAAAATTTCTCATGCTTTCCTAAGAAAACTTTTACTATGCACTAAAATCATAGGAAATATTCTCAAAGATTGCCAAATGGAATAAACTCAACAATAATTAATAACAGACAACAATAGACCATCCCAAAAGGCAGCTGAAAATTACTGCCAATAAAAAGAATGCAGATCTTCGTTTCCAAATCCTAGTAGTTACCTTCTTGTGTTAGGGAGGGAATTCTCTGATCTACTCGGTGTTAAATAGCATTTGCCAGGAGTGAAAATGCCACTGAGCTCAGAAGATGCCACAAGGGCAGTAGCGTTGGTAGACGATGGATGCAGATTGGGTTACATGCCAGAATTATTACACTGTACTCGATCAACAATTTCATGTACTGTAACGCGCACTTACCGGGCTTACAACAGCGTTCCTTGGTCACCTGTACTCCATTCTACTAATGCCAAGACTCTATCCATTTTCTCGAGCTGAAGCTTCTGCTGAATATATATTTCACCTCCAGCTTAAAATGTCATAATAATATAATAATAATATATCTATCATCATGTGCTGTTACCAATATATTAAATGGAACAAACTGCACTAGCAATCTTTACTACTACCCTCAGTTGTCATCTAAACAGGTGGCCTCTAAGTCATCACACTTCCCTATTCATTCAATGTCTTGTAGCTGATTTATTAGCAGGGAGTACATCCTTGCCATGGATGAAGACACAAACCAGCTGTGGGAAATTCCTCCTCCTTGCAGTGCATTAATGGAATGTGAACAATATCTCCAGTTTTATGTCCCCAATGGATGCAGATTGGGTAATGTGCCAGAGTCTTTATAAGACTGCTGAATTAGCAAATTTCATAATGATACTTTATCCATGACTTACCTGACATGGACCTATAAATTGTAGTTTAGCTCTATTATGGAGTACAGGTGACCAAGGAACGCTGCTGTAAGCCTGGTAAGTGCGCGTTACAGTACGTGAAATTGTTGATCGAGCACAATGTAATAACTCTGGCACATAACCCAATCTGCATCCATCGGGAACATAAAACTGGAGATATTGTTCACATTCCATTAATGCACTGCAAGGAGGAGGAATTTCCCACAGCTGGTTTGTGGCATCATCCATGGCAAGGTTGGTCTTTATAAGACTGCTGAATTAGCAAATTTCATAATGATACTTTATCCATGACTTACCTAACATGGACCTATAAATTGTCGTTTAGCTCTATTATATGGTTAAATATCAACTCTACACGCATGATGACATGATATCGGTTATTTTATTTATTCGTATCAGAGGTACCAATATATAAGAAATCAATTCAAAAAATTAAATAATAAAAATATGAAGCATGTTAATTACACAAAATGAAAGACATATGAACAAATTAATTGTAAGATCAATTTCAATGATATCGGTAAGCATGATATTAGCACAGAGTGGAAGCATGTAATAAATACAATAATAACCCAAACGACAACATTAAGGAAAGGAAGGCCCAGAATAGGTGCCCGATGTCACGTTACAGATTTATTAGCGGGGATCTCTCCCCTATCCTATAAAATGAGACAAAACTGGAGACATTGTTCACTTTTCATTAATGCATTGCAAGAAGGAGGAATTTCCCACAGCTGGTTTGTGTTTTATAATGATACTTTACCCATGACTTGTATAAGATGGGCCTATAAATTGTAGTTTATTTACAAGGCAAATTGGGAATATCTAAGTAGGAAATCAAACCTTAACTCATGAGACTGCCAATCGAAACGTGGTAATGAGTTTCACCCAATAGGAAGTAAAGCAGAATACTGATGAAATTAGAACCCACATTAATTTAATTCCGACCACAGACTGGTTTGATGCAGCGCTGCATGCTACCCTATCACGTGCGAACCTTTTCATTTGATCTACTCTGTTCGTCATATTCATACCTTGGGCTACCCCTACTGTTCTTACCGCCTACACTTCTCTAAAAAAAACAACTGAACAAGTCGTGGGTGTCTTAAGATGTGCCCTATCATTCTATCCCTTCTTCATCAAATTTATCTAAATCGATCTCCTCTCACCAATTTGACCCAGTATCCCTTAATTTGTGATTCGATCTACCCATCTCACATTCAGCTTCTTCTGTAACACCCCATTTCAAAATCATCTATTCTCATTCTTTCTGAGCTAGTTATTGTCCAGAATTATAACTGAAAAAGAAACAATTTAATTAAAATTATTGTGTTACCGTATGTTGATGTATCCACAAAGACGCACACAAATTGCTATCACTTGCGTACAAGTTATTTTCACAAATTCTGTACACACAAACTATTAAAGGCCATTATAAACAAAATACTACTACAAAAAAATCAGAAGACTAAAACTGCCATCTTAAAACAGCTGACTACTACTGCAGCATGTCGGCATAAACACAACATGAGTTCACAAAAACAACTCAGATCTCACTCACAAGTCTGTGTCTCTAATGTTGCCTGGCCAGGCTTCTAGAAAAATATGACAGTATATTTTTCTCGCAAATTCTAGTGTGCCCAGTAGCCTAGTTATAATATAAAGAACTTTCTACAACCATCTACTGCCGAAGATACATTATTCCGGATATTACAGAGTGTTGCACAATATTGTAGTGGATTATACATCCAATATAATTAATTAAAGTTATTTGTTTTACGTCCCACTAACTACTTTTTAAGGTCTTCGGAGACGCCGAGGTGCCGAAATTTAGTCCCACAGGAGTTCTTTTACGTGCCAGTAAATCTACCGACACGGGGCTGTTGTATTTGGGCACCTTCAAATACCACCGGACTGAGCCAGGATCGAACCTGCCAAGTTGGGGTTAGGAGGCCAGCGCCTTAACCGCCTGAGCCACTCAGCCGGCACACCCTATATACAGGTAATAATAAATTATATACACTAGCGTCAGAAAGTTTAGACTCACCCATGAATTTTCACTTACCATGAAAGATAGGGGCTATTTGTTGAAAATCAACAAGGAAATACCCATGTTTTTGGAACTAAACTATTTTTATTACACATTTAACTAGATTTTCCTTTACACTGGTCATTCACAAGCAGCTAGAAACACAATTACAACATCTTAAGCAATCATACTGCCTGTTCATCAATGTGTCAACCTTTTGTTTGATTACTGCCTGACAAATGTGTGGCATTCTAACTGTTAATTTTTCCAAAGTCTCAGTATTCATACATCCCTAGGTTTCTAACAGACATTGCCACAACCCATCCACACTGCCTGGTGCCATTTTTTTCAATTTCCTGTCAAGTTCTTTCCACAAACGTTCAATAAGTGACAGATCGGGTGATTGAGGAGGATTCAGACCATTAATTACAATTTTCCTTCAGCTTGTTTCTTTTCCAGATACTGCTTGCACAAATGAGAGGTGTGTTTAGGATCACTGTCCTGCTGTAGAACAAATCCTTCACCAATCAGCTTCATTCCAGATGGCACGGCATTGCACGAAAGGATACGGTGATATTGTTTCTTTTCCAGTATTCCCTCTACTTTCACCAAATCACCAACCTGATTGTTTCCAAAACATCCCCACACCATCACATTTCCTCCTCCATGCTTCACAGACAGAATTATGCAGGATTCCATAACCCTTTAGCCGGGGCGGCGACGAATGTATTGGCGACGATTGGAACCAAATGTTTCAAATTTAGATTCATCCGTCCAAAGCACCCTTTTCCGTGTCTTGTTTGCCGTAGAATACCAGGTACATGTTGCTACTTTCAACGGCAAGACCAGCCGCCGCTGCCAAAGTCCAGTCGAGGTCGCCCGGACTCCTCAAGTACCCTGAGATACCTCTCTCCCGCACTATGAGAGGGGTAGTCGTGGTGAAGGACGCCGCCGATGTGAAGTTTGTTTACAGTCCCCACATAAGCTTGCAGTTGGTGCACCGCACTTCAGCCTGTGCCGGGAGATAGACTCCGGCGCGCCGTATACAGAAGGTCATCACGGTAGTGGAGTGGGCCCTTACCCCACCACTGTGGCAGTAAGGCGCCGAAGGGCTGCGGGGCACTGAAACAATAAAATCTCGGCGGCAGAATTGTTGTTGACATCTGATTTCTAATTTTAGGGTACGATCTTGTTGGTGAGGCAGAGGAGCCAATGGCGTGGACAAATTTTTTTCTTTAAACCACTGGTATGGTTTAGCAGGAGACAGGAGCTTGGTAATGGCCGTACGGGAAAGGACAGCAGAATAACCGGCGGGTAAGGTTTTACATACATATACAAGGTAGATGAGGGAACAAAGGGCAGAAGGCCTAACATTAATAGAAGATATAACCTTTACACCGTTGGAAGACACAGATGGCAAGTTAACAATTACATTACACCGGTTTCACCTGAGACAGGCGAACCCTAAAGATCCTCTCGGTGGCTGGATTGCTTACTAATAAAGTCACCGGGGTTAAGAAATCCAAAACAGTGCACGGCCCATGAAATCTGGGGGCAAGCTTGCCCGCGGGAACAAAGTTTTTGACCATAATTTGGTCTCCTACCTTTAAATTGGTGGGCCTCCGTCCACGATCATATCTTTCCCTAACCTTTTCATGAGAAATTTAAAGGTTGGCCTTAGCCTTCTTCCAAATATCTCTAATATTATCTGGATCTATTGTCTCAGGTAGAATATCACTAAGAGACCAAAGGTTAGAAAGCGGTGTGTTGGGTACAAACTTAAACATCAAGGAAGCTGGAGTAAACTTATGAGATTCATGAACCGCCGAATTCAAAGCGAAAGCTAACCAATGCAAGGACGTGTCCCACCTAGAATGATCATCATGATGATAGGCAATTAGAGCCGACCTAAGATTACGATTGACCCATTCAGCTAGAGATGGTTGAGGATAGTATGCAGAAGTAGTCACATGAGAGATGGACAGATCAAAACAGAATTTACAGAAGAGATTGGAGGTGAAAGCTTTAGCATTGTCAGAAACAATATATTGACATGGACCAAAAGAAGCGAATATGGAATTTAAACACGAAATGGTGAACTGAGCGGTAGCCAGCTTAGTCGGAAATAACCAGGAAAATCTTGTGAAACCATCTACACACACAAGGATGAATTTGTTGGCGTTCCCCTTAGATTGGGGGAAGGGTCCTACGTAGTCGATGAAAAGATGTTCCATGGGGCGCGATGCTTGGTGAGAAGACAATAAACCTAGCTTAGTGGACACGGTAGGTTTACTCAGCCAACAAGTTTTACAAGCTTTTACCATTTCACGAATTTCACCGTCCATACCATTCCAAATGAACATTTCTCGGATCTTTTCTCGAGTTTTGAAGATGCCTAAATGTCCCCCTAATGGGGTCTCATGGTAGTATTTGAAGATCATAGGTACCAGGACAGCTGCAACCACAACTTTCATATTCTTATCATGCCCCGACGGGCAACATAAAACACCATTCCTCAATACATAAGGGACGACATGTTCCCCAGAAGAAAGGGTTTCCATAATAGGAGCCAGCAGAGGATCTTCACGTTGATATTTTTCAATATCTCTAAATAGCATGGGAGCATCAGTTAGAATGGCATTAACACCAGGAGATATGGACTCGGGAAGTGAAGAACTGTCTTCCTGTTCAAGGGGCTCTACATCCTTAGAAAACATACGGCTTAGTCCGTCAGCAACAACATTTTCAGTTCCTCTTATATGCCTAACATCAAATTGGAAGGCAGAAATTCTGATGGCCCAGCGGGCTATGCGATCAGTGCGACGCAGCCTACCTAAGACCCAACTTAAGGCTTGGTTATCAGTCTCCAAGTCGAACTTGACATGTTTCAAATAGAGGCGGAACTTTTCTAGAGCAAATAAGACTGCCAAATCTTCAAGCTCATAAATGGAATACTTGGCTTCTTGAGCCAATAAAGTCCTAGACGCATAGGCGATGGGTTGCCTCCCTAGTTCAGTCTCTTGAAGAAGGACTGCAGCCACCACCGACGACGACGCGTCGGTTTGGACGATGAATTTCTTCGAGAAATCAGGCATGGCAAGAACAGGGGCATTACACAGAGCTAATTTGAGATCTTCGAAAGCGGCTTGTTGAGAAGGACCCCACTCAAACTTGACGCCTTTCCTACGAAGTAAGTTCAAGGGCGGCGCTCTATTAGCGAAGTTAGGAATAAATTTCCTGAAGAAATTCACTATACCAATGAATCTGACAATTCCTTTGATGTCCTTAGGAGGTTTGAAATCACGGATGGCCTGTGTTCTAGAATGATCTACAGCGACACCATCGGGCGACACAATATGCCCTAGAAATGATATGGAAGGCTTAGCGAAAGCAACCTTGGACAACTTCACCGTTAACCCTGCCTTACAAAGGCGACTCAGGACCTCTTTCAGATGATCTAGATGTTCTTCAAAGGTCTTAGAAAATACGATGACATCATCAAGATAATGGTATAGATACTCAAATTTGATGTCGGAGAAGACCCTGTCTAGCAGTCTCGTAAGTACAGCTGCTCCCGTGGGGAGCCCGAAAGGCACACGGTTGTATTCGTACAAGTTCCAATCCGTGGCAAACGCTGTTGGATTCTTCAGCTAGAGGGATCTGATTATATGCCTGATTGAGGTCTAAGATGGTGAAGAACTTAGCTTTTCGAAACCATGAAAAGCAAGAGTGAAGGTCGGGAAGGGGCACAGATTGTAACATCACCTTCCGATTGAGAGCCCTATAATCAATCACAGGCCTGAAGTCACCTTGGGGTTTCGGAACAAGGAAAATAGGCGATGAATACGCCGACTTAGAGGGCCGAATTATACCATCTTTCAACATCTGATCTATGATTTCTTTCAGAGCCTTCATTTTAGGTGGAGATAACCTATAAGGTGGAAACCTAACAGGGATCGCATCCGTAACCTCAATCTTGTATTCGATAAGGTCAGTAACACCAGGAGTCTTGGAGAAAACTTCTGGAAACGACTGACACAACTTACGAATACTATCGGCCTGCTCCTCAGGTAGATGTCTAAAAGGTCTAACAACATCTCATCCTAGGCGAAACAGATGAACATGACACAGAACTACATTTAAGTAAGGGGGTTTTGACATTACTCGCAAACTTGAAAGTGCACGACTTGCTCTGAATGTCGAGCACTAGACCGGTGTGCGACATAAACTCCGCTCCTAATATAATGGGGCAAGAGAAATGCTTCGCCACAAACAGTTTAACTTTCCAAGTAAATTTAGCAATTCTAATTTTAGCATACAGAAAACCTAAAATTTCTAATGGAGAAGTGTTAGCCGAAATGCATTAAACCGAAGACGAACAAAAATCAGAAAATTCACAAGCAGATTTTAATTTGGAATACCATTTTGCCGAAATAATGGAACACACACTGCCAGAATCTAATAGAGCTGTTACCGGTTCATCCACCGCAATCCTAAGACATTCTTTGGGACCTTCAAAAGATAAATTAGAAGACTGAGTTTTCCCTGAGATTTCGTCGGATTTAACCGGGGCTGAGCCTGAAGAAGGTGGGCACGCCGACTCAGCCAATGCCACTAGTCACTTTTGATTATTGGTGGAGGTTGCACCCGAAGTTCAGCAGGAGGGAGTGCTATTAGAATTCGGGCAATTCTTGGCAAAATGGGAAAAGGCGCCCCATTTGAAACAGCCTCGAGATGACCCTGCTCCATTCTTTGTCCCGTTGGATTTGATCAGAGGGCACTTGTTCCGGAGATGGTCAGGCGACTCACAAGCATAACATTTGTGGGGTGTGAGGGTTCGGCGAGGTGGAGGTCGAACATTACCAGAAAATGGAGGGGGCTCTTTCGCGACACGTAATGTGTCCGCATATCTAACTCCCTCGGCTGAGATAGCCATAGCTTCTAATTAGGCAAAAGTTTGTGGACGCGACGCAAAACACAAGTATGACCTGTAAGATGGTGAAATTCCTTCCACAATAGCCTGTACAATTTGATCTTCAGGGAAATGTAGAGCAAATACCCTAGTGTAAAATTTAATGTCTTGGATGAAGTCTGCCACGTTTTCATCCAATCGCTGTACTCTGTAATAGTATTTCTGTATTAGAGAGGACCTTGCCCTAGCCAGGATGAAGTTAGCTAGCAGGTGGGCATGGAAGTCTTCAATAGATGATTGTTCAGCAATGGCTCTTACTATTTTGTCTGAGAGAACACCAAAGGAATAGGGGTAAATAATCTGTAGGATTTGACATGGAGAAAGAGAAAATACAAGAGCATGATCTTGGAATTCAACTAAAAACCTTAAGAATGTGATGACGTCATTCGTAGAATTAACGGAAAACTTAGAAGTGCCCTAAGCAACATCGCTAAAGGATGAGGCAAACTACTGAACCGGGGTGACATAGTAGGTAAAGGCCTAAGGGGCCGAGAGGCGGTTTCAGAGGGTGCATTATTCAACACAAAGAGTGGAATGGATGTGCGACGAAAGGACTCAGTTTCAAATGGGACAGATGTTTGTTGGACTCCTACCCTTTCTTCCCCCATGGTAGAATGCTCCTCGCTCACTACGTTTACCAGAGTGGGTTAGTCGGTTTTGGGGGGTACTGCCCCAGTTAACAATAGGCTAACTTTACTGGACAATTCGAGAACAGCACTAGTCTCCTTCCCTTGAATGTCATTTAACTTAAGAGACAATAGATCAGTAACCCTATTGTAAAAATGGAACAATCTAGCTTGCACACATTTAAGTTGATTAGGTGATGGATCACCCCCTTCAAAAAACTAACTACTGATGCTAGCTCAGTAGCATTATCAGTGATCGTGGAGAGAACGTCGTCAATATCTTTCTCCCCCAAGATGGGGATACTAATCGGCAAATCAAGAGAATCTTTAAGCTTGGTGGTATCGGCCGCAACTGTGCCTCCAGATTGAACATTTCTAATTGTTCATTCATAAATTAATTCCTCCTTGCGCAAATAGCCGGGATGGAGGACATCGCGAGGGCCAGACATGATGACAAAAGACTGACAGATTTAGAAAATAAGAAAGAAAATTCCAGCGACAGAGAAAATTGTTAGAGTTCAAAACAAAAGCAATGTTTAGCCATCAAAAGGGGCTAAATTGAGACCCATTCAACCATGCTCTGCTACCACTTGTTACCGTGTTTTGGTGGATCAGCAGAGGTGAAAGAAGGTGCGGGCTGGAATGGGTCTAACTACAAGGCCGAAAGATGAATTAAAATTTTAATAAAGGTTATATTTTCAAAACTTAACAATTTTCACATTAAAATTTTTGGATTTTTAACAAATAACAACAAGTCAAATCAGGTACAAGACCAAGAAAGCCGAGATTTAGATAGACTTTAACAATCTGGGCCACAAGCCCTAATTTTTACAATTCCTGAGCTCTCAGCTCACAACCAACATATTACCAAGGGGCAGAAATTCCCTCAATACAATGGAGCGTTTGCTCCCACCTTTAAATCTCAAGCCTCTCTGAGGCACATTACCACAAGTGAAAGAGCTAACCCGCTCTCAATTTTCCGAGCCTATCAAAGGCAACAACCAACATTACTATCAACTGCCCTCAAGGCACACCTACAAAGAAACAGGGGTATCTAGTATCCAATCTACTGGGCCTTCGTGGAAAACGAACAGATTAATTAAATGGCCCCAAAAAAATTACAAGATGAATGGAGGCGTGTACTTGCACTCCTACATGAAAGCTTGTTAAAACCTAAGTGGCGCTAAGCCGATACACAGGGGCTATTCCAAGAAAAATTTTAACACATTAGGGAAAAGTAGAAAATAAGTTACGAAAACATAGTCACCTCAATTCAGAAATGAAGGGGAGCTCGAGAGGGTAAAGCACTCTCTACCCCAGATTTACATTTAAAGATATATGAAGTCTTACAAAGATGGAAAAAAAATGTACATGTTTTAAGTTATAGGTTACATATTAAAGGTTTCGGACCTGCCCTGCGGGTTAAACTGCTGAGCTAGCAACGAAAAAGAAAGATGTTAAACGGCCATTACCTTGTTGAAGAGCTGCTGGCGGATGAAAGAGGCACTTCCCGCCTTCTGCTATACACTAAGCTAGATGTTGTACGAGTGGCGGAGAGCCCGGAATATCAGCAGATTTTATACTCTCGGGGAAGATTTGAGACCTTTCATGAATAATTAAGACACACCCACATGCGTTTATTGGTCGGCTAAAGTTTACACATCAAATATGAAGAAGGACACGATTAGTCCAAAATTAATTAAAGAAATTCGGGATTGGCTAAGTTCAAAACTGGCGGAAAGAAAGATTAATATTGCCAACCTACAAATGAAAGAACAAAATTTAGTTATAGGAAAACTCAAGAGTTTAAAATATCTTCAAGGAAAGTTCCATCACTTCGTACCAGGGTGCATGATCATAGTTTTTGGTAGAGACATCTGTGGGAAAATGTCCACACTTCTTGATAATAAGTAAACAAAAACAATTCAAAATTAACACCGTGACATCTTCAGATAAACGGTTGAATTAATTTGGTTTTAAAGTTCAGAGTTTCAGCTGTAGAGGAGTACTTTAAGGCGGAAAATTCAAATGTGCGGCGTATAGGTGTACCAACCGGTACAATAATCATTAAAAAAAAATATAATAAAAATCCAAACTCAATATTGGCATTATTTACCCACGGGTTAAAGAATATTGTTTTCAAGTGATATCATTATAATACACTTGCGTCAATATTCCCCCTATAACTTGAAACAATTTCAACAGTCTATCACACTTGTCGACTTTGCCTTGGTCGTAGATTGTATCTTCTCTTCCTCGACAACGCTGGATGTGCTCTCATCCTCTTGACCGGTACGTGCCGTGTCGGGGGTCGGGGTTGCCTCGCTGCCAGCCTCTTCCTCAATGATATTCGATGTGTTCTCCTCATGATCAGACTGTGCTGTGTCATTAGTAGCCTCTCCTCCAGGTGGAGCTGTGATAGTACCAGGCTACTCTGTATGCGCAGCGGTTGGGTGACTCGCCGCAACTCCGATGCGTGGACCCTGATAGGAGGGTTAGTCTTTAGTAAGTAGACCCCACGGCCCAGCTGCACCTCGAGCTCGACGAGACCAACCCACTTAGATGCGAGACCTGCGTGAAACCCTCCAATCTTATTACTGACTAGGTGGTTATGTCACAGTACATGTTGGCCTGGTAGGAAAATCTGGGTCTCTTCCGACATCTTGAGCCTTGGCCTTGGCCTCTTCTCAGCCAAAGCTTGCTTCTCCTTGGTAGTGGTCGTTGGTTCTTGAAGTTTCTATTTATATACTTATAAATTTTGAAGAATTTACATTACCTATCACTACTTCAAAGAAGATGGCCTAATGACGTCTACACAAACTTCAATATAGCCTATGGCACCAGCATTTCAACTAATATTATCATCTTAAAAAAAGAACTTCTCTACTCTACAACTGCCAATTCTCAACTTTCTTCAAGTTTTTTAATAACACGCCCTTTGACAATCAAATGGAATGTGCTTTCTGATTTTTATCTTTATTATAATATCTTTTAATATCAGTGTTGTAATCTTCAAATGAATGTCACCCTTTTAGATTCAAATATTAACACAATATTGTTAAGTAATAGTATACCACATTTTATTTTGTATTAGTTGTCTAACGATCTCCAATCCATTTTACAAGATATAGTTTTTAACAGTATCCATAAGTCATTCCCAATCAGGTACCTAATCTATTCATACGGTAAAATATGGCTGATGATGCCTACAATTGATAGGCGAAACATGTACCATCTAATGTATTAATTTTATGCTAATATTTTGATAAAGAAAAGGTCCTAACTTTTAAGATTGTATTGTATTGAATAGGTGGGAGAACAACACAAACATTCTAGTGTTATTTAATACAAATACTTTCAATATGGACCCAAGAATGAATTTTATCACGTGGCTTCTGGTATCGGAAAGGACTTAATCAATCTTGCGAAGAGGTCAATGATTACTAGGAGTCCTGTTTTACGTCGTGGTGTTCTAGGGCAAGGACCCTCGTTGAATGGAAAGTGCCTTCCTCTTGCTCGCCGTGGTGCAGGCACAGATGTAGCACCCCTTCGCAGTCCAGGATGTCTTTTCGCATGTTGACCAGAAGAATATCAGTCGGATAGACTGGTATGTCTCTTCACCTCCTGGATGTCCAGGTTCTGTGCTGTCATGGAACTTCGAGGATGTCCATCGTGTGCTGTCTAAGGATCGCCACTACTGCAGGCATGTTGGAGAGGTGCGATCTGTACATTAAGAGTCCTCCGTCAACTCGGAAGTTCTTGTAGCACATCCTGAATTTCCTCGGGACAAGTCGACTATCCGAGTTCCGTCTCCTAATGCACTACATCATGGTCCTACAGGGCTTTTCTTGTTCTTGCTATTGTTTAATTACTTCCAGATCAAGTTCGTTCTTGATGGTCATACGGACAGGTTCCTTGGGCTCACTCTGGCGTTTTCGTGGGAACTCCCTCTTGATAATGGTGCTTCTAGTTTCACGTTCCATCGCCTGGTGCCTAGATAAACTCTCTGCTCCTATGTCTATCGATCCTGGGACGAGACACACATCAAAATCAAATTCTGCGGCTAATAGAGCCCATCGCACCAATTTAGATTTTGAGCTAGATACCGAGTTCAACCATTTGAGAGTGGCGTTATCAGTGTAGAGCTGGAACTTCCTTCCCTCCAAGTAGCCTCTGAATTTGCCCATGCCCCACACCACGGCTAAAGCTTCCTTCTCGGCAGTGCAGTAGCGCTGTTCGGTGGAAGATAGATTTTTTCTGCTGGCATACTCAATGTCCGTTCCACCGTCACTCCTCTCCTGGAATAACACTGCTCCTAGGCCGGAGTCGCTGGCGTCCATTTGCAGGCACATCTTCCGTTGAGGGTCGGGATGCGCTACATCGGGAGCGTTGCATATTGCAGTTTTAATGCCTTGAAATGCTGCCCATTTCTTGCTGGTCCATCGGAATGGGAGGTTGTTATGAAGTAGATCGGTGAGTGGTATTGCCTTCTCTTCAAAGTGTGGCACGAAGATGCTACACCATCCACACAAGCAAAGGAACTGACATACTTGTCGCTTGGTCTGCGGGCGGTCAGTTTCTGTGATAGTTCGACTCTTCTCCGGTTACCTTTCTAAGCCTTGAGATGTTAGGACATGGCCAAGATATTTGCATGGTACTGGGCGAAGTGGCAGTTGTCCAGTTGGCAAGTCAGTCCATGAATCTTCAGTCGTTCCAACACTTTCCTCAAATGTACAATGTGTTCTTGAAAATTCTTGCTGTGAATTAAAATGTCGTCGAGATACACTTGGCAGAAATCTCCAACATATCCTGACAATACCTTATCCATCAGTTGCATGAAGGTACCAGGAGCATTCTTCAATCCGAAAGGCATTACTCCAAACTGGTACAATCCTCTCGGTGTCATGAAGGCGGTCTGTGCCATCCTACCTTGTGTGCTATATATACTGACTTTACAGTTTTGGTGAACTTACCTTTTCATCTCTACTCTGCATATGTTTTCGCGTTTAATCCTCCACTCCCTCCCGCTGATATTTGTCTGGTCGCCATGTTTGATGCTCATCTGTTTCCTGCGCTGACGTCATACCTGCTCAGCTGTTTGTCACAAGACATTCTCTAGAATGATCTCTCCACCTATATATTCTCGCCACGCTGCCTATTTTGGCAGGTGGAATTGAGAACTGGAAAAGAGCACAAGACCTCGTCAAGGCATGAGATTTTCTCTGCCCATCACTTCGTTGCTGCTACCCTGAGGTGAGAGATGTGGAGACCTTCTTATTCAAATTTTATTGTTAACCTTTCTTTTCTACGGGCATCTAGGCGGGAGTTCGGGGAGTGATCTGCGCTTTCTGCACATTATTATTTAGCGTATGGCTTATACAGACATAATCAGTAATATACATATTTACAGCTGAGAAACAAAGCAACTCGTGCTTCACAACTGAATGTCTAATTCTTCGATCCAGCGTGCAGCATCCAGAGTTAGCAGCAGGAAGTCATCCTCATCACCGTGATAGGCTCGAATCCTACATTCCCTGACGATATGACGAACAGTCTGGTGTGGAGCTCCGCAGTCACAGTCTGGATTAGGTAGCTTTTTCCACTTATGGAGAGCGGCTCTGCACCGACCATGTCCTGTTCTGATTCTATTCAGGGCAGTCCAGGTCTTGCGTGGTAGGTGGGATCCACTTGGAAGTCTGGGACCTGAGAAGAAGGTATGAAGGCGCACATCCGTTGCTGCTTCCCATCTACTTTTCCACTCATCAAGAGATTTAAAATCCTTGGCATCCATGTTAGAGGCATCAAGCAGAGTTGGATGGCGTGATTTTAGTCTGTTAAGATTCAGAAGTGGCAGGTCACTATTCACGGGTAGACTAGGATTTCTTAAGATCTTGTGAAATTCCTTCATAAGGGCATTAGATCGGCGTAGATCAGGTGGCATTATACCAGTTAGCAGTGGAAGCCAATGAACTGGAGTAGATGTGATTGCGCCAGATATGATACGCATTGTGGTATTAAGCTGGGTGTCAACAAGCCTTGTATGATGACTGTTCATCCAAACAGGTGCACAATACTCGGCACTTGAATACACCAAACCCAGGGCTGAAGATCCCCAGGTAGTTCCACACAGTTTATGAAGGATGTTATTTCGAGACTTCAACTTTTGTGCTAAGTTCAGGAGGTGTTGTTTGAAGGATAATGTACGGTCCAAGATGACACCAAGGTATTTTGGGTTCCAGTTATGACGAAGAATTCTCCCTCTGAAACTAACATTAAGTTTCACGTTCGCCAAACGATTATTTAAATGAAAGCAAGACACTTCTGTTTTACTCGCACTGGGTTGGAGTCTCCAGATTTTGAAGTAATCTTCCAGTAAAGACAGGTCTTTGGTCAGAATCTCTTCAGTCGTCTCCATTACCTGATCTTGTACAGCTAGAGCCAAGTCGTCGGCATAGCAGAATTTTCTGGATATAATAATTTCGTGTGGCTATTTCTAGCCGAGTGCAGCCCTTGTAAGGCAGACCCTGCGGTGAGGGTGGGCGGCATCTGCCATGTGTAGGTAACTGCGTGTTATTGTGGTGGAGGATAGTGTTATGTGTGGTGTGTGAGCTGCAGGGATGTTGGGGACAGCACAAACACCCAGCCCCCGCGACATTGTAATTAACCTATGAAGGTTAAAATCCCCGACCCGGCCGGGAATCGAACCCGGGACCCTCTGAACCGAAGGCCAGTACGCTGACCATTCAGCCAACGAGTCGGACATTTTCTGGATGAAGTGTCAGGAAGGTCAGAGAGATATAAGTTGAACAATAATGGTGAGAGAACTGATCCTTGGGGCAATCCGTTGTTTAGCTTCCTCTCCTTGCTTATCTTGCATCCAGTGATTACTTGGAACTTCCGATCACTTAACATGTTGTTAATCAGTTGAGCCATCTCTCTACATGGTATGATACGAAGAAATTTGTAGATAAGGTCTTCCCTCCATACAGTGTCAAAGGCAGCAGTAAGATCAACAAATGCTACAGATGTTTTCAGCTTCATTTGATATCCTGCCTCAATGAAGGATGTAAGAGACAATACTTGGTTACAGCAGCTACGTCCTGGTCTGAAGCCTGCCTGTTCAACTGGAATATGCTCTAGGATTGCGCTACTTATTCTGTTATATATCAACTTTTCAAAAAGTTTGCAGCAGCTACTAAGAAGGGCGATGGGTCAATAGCTTTCTACCTTGTTGCTGGGTTTGCCAGGTTTCAGAATAGAAATTATCTTTGCCTTCTTGAACTCCAATGGAAGTTGACCAGTCAGCAGGATGTCAGTAAAGAACTCTGCCAACCACTTCTTAGCATATCCTCCCAAATGAATAAGAAATTCTGGATGGATGCCATCGAAACCAGGTGACTTAAAAGGTTTGAGGTCCTTCAGATCCATGTCAATGTCTAAAACTGTGAAGGGACGTGCATATTCAGATGAGGGAGATGTTGGCTTTCTGCACAATCAAGACATTTATGCTAAGAACTTACCTTTATTCATGTCAATGTGCAATCATAGAACTGAATGGCCATCTACCATAACCTCTATCTGAAGTACACTTCGCGTTGTGTTCTTTGGTATCCTATTTCTCCCATCCCGACCCTTATTACCATAGGTTGTACTAGCTTTGTATCTCGTATAAGATTTCCTGTCATATTTCACATTTTTATGCGTAATTGTATTATTATGGAACGTGTGATCCTAAGCATGTACTATGATCCCTTGGAACTACTTTCCAATTAATGTTTTACATTTTACGGCACACTCATGTTATTATGGAACTTGTTATAATCATCATACATTCTAAGTATGCGCTATGATCGCTTTGATCAACTCTTTCTCACGTTTTATCTTAATGAATTTTCTTGTAGGCTATTTTTTCTAAAAATGTACTTGGACTTGTTCATAATGTCCTTCCTCTATGTCACGTATTTATCCATCAGTGCATTTATTTAGCAGATGTTCACCCTTAGGGTTGCTGTTAGGCTTGCTTATTATATCTGCAAAATCTATTATTCATTTTTTTTGCTATTTGCTTTACGTCACACCGACACAGATATGTCTTATGGTGACGATGGGATAGGAAATGCCTAGGAAGTGGAAGGAAGCGGCCATGGCCTTAATTAAGGTACAGCCCCGGCATTTGCCTGGTGTGAAAATGGGAAGCCATGGAAAACCATCTTCAGGGTTGCCGGCAGTGGGGCTCGAACACACTATCTCCCGATTACTGGATACTGGCCGCACTTAAGCGACTGCAGCTATCGAGCTCGGTCTATTATTCATCGAAAAGTTTTAAATATATTAACTTACATCAAGTTAATACTCCTGTTAAATAGCAGCCATGTTTTGAGAATTCATGTATATCATAAATTTACTGATATCTATTTCTACATTCCATTCTCATTGTCCAGTTTTTCAATTTGTAGTCTATTCTATTGTTTATGATCTAACAATATACATTTATTTGTACATTCAGTTTTCTCAATCTTGCCAAACATTTATTAATCTCTATTTCTACTGTATAGTTTTTATATTTATGAAAAAATTATAGTCCTGCCAAATTGTTTTTGCTACAGTATATATTGTTATCTTTCTGCTGGTTAGAAAAGAAAAAAAAAAAACCATGTTATTTTGAAAACCCTATTGTCTTCTTTCACCCTTATACTTATCGGTCCTGACGGTCCTCTGTTTCTGAGCCCCTCTTACTATTCCACTGCACACTGATATACATTTACTGGGACTTTACTGATAATTCGTCTTTGTCTACATTAACATCATCTCCTTGGTGACATTACAAATTCATAGCACTATATCGTTTATACATATAAAAAATTACGATGTAACAGGTCAGTGGTCAAGAACTTTCCTCGACCTCCACATGCCAGTATCCAGAGTTGAGATCCAGCGTGCTGAAAATCCTAGACCCACTTAGTTGTTTTAGCGAGACTTTCAGGTCAGGCACGGAGTAGGCGTCACTAACGGTCTTCTCGTTCAACCTGCGGAAGTCCACACACAGTCGATACACCCCATTCTTCTTTTTCGGTAGGACAATAGGTGAAGCCTAACACGATGTAGAATGTTCAATGAGACCTTGCCTTTCCATCTCTTGAATCTTCTGAATGACAAATTTGCGCTTATCCGGGTTGATTGGACATGGACTTTGCTTGATGTGTGAGAAAATGCTGCATTCAATGGTGTGTATTACTGTGGTGGTCCGTCCTATTTTATTGGTGATGACTTCCGGAAAGTCCTTTAAAGCGCGTTTCAGCTCCTCTTTTTCACTTGGTTGAATATGCGTTAACTGGACTTCCGCATCCTTTTGAGTCCAGAGACTTCATCGTGGCAGGTGACCCTCAGACGTCTGTCTTTTCCCAAAAAGACTTCATGAGCTGCATAGTCTATGTTCACCTTGTATTCCACCAGAAAGTCATGACCTAATATGATATCAGGTTTTAGGTTCTGAATCACTGCAACATCAATTACAATATGCAGCTCCATGCATTTAGCGGTTAGTTAGTCTGTCTTTGGATGACATAGGTTACCTCGTCCTTTGCTCCCAATACCCTTCCGAGATGGTGAGACTTCATAGGCAGTAGTAATCTGGCAACAGTCCCACCGACAAATTAATGGCTGTCGTGTATGGCTGAAAAATTCTCGTTGCCTATCCTCAAGATGACAGCTGAGCGAGGTTAACCTGTTCTATCACAATCTGACCAATCCCTCTCCTACTTGACCAGGGTTGCTTGTCTGTTGTGTGGCGCATTCCTGTTCCTGGTCCCATTCCCCCCTCAATCCAGAACGGGCCGGACCTAGTTTTCCAACGTCAAGGTTGGGCACTTGTTCTTCAGGTGTCCCGTTCTTCCACACTGGTAGCACTTCCTAACCGAGCTGGTATCTTCCTTTGCTTTGCTCTTGTGTTCCCTCTTCCAACTGGGCAATGATTCTACATAGATCATCAAAGGATCTCGGTTGTGATACTTTCACTAGGGGTCCAATATTATCGTGGAGTAGTTCTATGATGTGTGGTAAGATCTTGTTCTCGCTTGCCTCCAGGTGCAGCTGCTTGAAGAGCTGGTACTTCTGGAGGACGAACGCACTAGCTCTTATACCAATGGGTTGTGCCTCAGTCAGTAGCTTCCTTTTCACAGAGCTCTTCACCCCTTCGGAATTAAACCTAGCAAGGAATTCGAAGTCCATTCAGTTTAAATTTAAGCCCTTCAAGTTAAGTAGCGGCTTGCCCCTTCAACCGCGGTGTGATGAGTTGAACGAAGATGTCCTCCAGTAGATTGGTCCTCCCTAGCAGACTGACCGATCCCTCGATGAAGCTAGTCGGGTTCTTTTCCATTCGCCCGTGGAATTCGGGATGGCTCTCTATAATCACCTTCAGGTCTAAGTGTCCTGTATTGCCGGGTAGGTTTGAGGGGATTGAAGGTCCTGTTTGAGTTAATCTATCTTCTACCGCGTGAAGGATGCTCTTTCTCATATCTTGCATATCTCCCTTGACGGTCGAAATCTGGTATTCTAACCTACCTTCAAAGGCAGAAATATGGCTCCCAAAATTTCCCTCAACGGTAGAAATTCTCCCCTCAACCCAATTTCTACCAACAAGCACTAAACACCAATATATAAATAGCACTAAATTGATCACACACACACAAAATTAAACAATTTCACGACGTTTTAACTACTTTTTACACTACAATAATGCAAGAGCACTCTCAACAGCCGACCATTCACAAGCGCATCCAACAATGGAATCCAGTTCCACTGTCAGTTATGGAATCTGAAGTTACGTGTTTTGGGTACTAAATATTATTATAATTAAACAGAACAATGACAATTAATGCTTTTTTGTCATTATAATAATCATTTCTAAAGGTAAGTGTACTGTAAGTCTGTAGAAATAAATTGTTGCTAAGGTTGATGTTCAGAATACCCTCTCTCCCTGGTTCCCAAGCAAGTGCTTAGCTTGTCGTTAACGACCCATGTGTTTATATGGGTTGTAAACAAATAAATATGGCTTTGTTCATTTGTACATAAATATTGGGTCATATTAAGTGTTTATATATACAAATTATCAATATCAGAAGAAAAAAATAATTTGGGCATAAATGGGTAAAGGTATAATTTTCTGTAATTGCACAACTAATTTTCAGTAGCTTCCACGACTTTTATTATGAGAACACCTTCCTGCGCCTTGTTCAAATTAATTTGCATATAAGTGATACACAAGATACAATAGTAATGATATCTATTAGCCTGCATCTGCTGTAGGTACTGTATGCTGATTTATTACACAGCTGCGTATCAATCTATCGACTGAAGGTATAGGGGTTAAAGCAGTAAGCCTTTGCATGAGGTTCTTCCCTTTACAAAGGAAAAATTTAATACATAACGTAATTACACCATTAGATGGAGTAATAAAATTCAAATATGTTTTGACTCATTTGAGCCATCTTCAGTGAAATAAGGAGGGTTAAAGTAGTTTACAAAATACAAGCTAAAAATGTGCTAAAAACATAATGAAGGAACAAATGAAAAACAAAAGAGACATGACTGAAATAAAAAACAATATAATATACAGTATAACATTTCCATCATTAGATGGAGCAATAAATAACTCGTTGAGATATAGTCAGTGAAAAAAAAAGGTAAATATTATATATATATATATATATATTTATTTATAAATTGGATGTTTGTATGTTTGAAGCTAATAAACACAAAAACCACTGGACCGATTTTGCTGAAATTTTCACAGTTTGTTCTTACTACATCTGAGAGGGATTATGAAGTGGTTTGAACGAAACGTGATTGGTAATTCGGCACTAAGGGGTGAAAAATAAAATAGGGGAAGATAAGCAAACCGCAAGACAAGTCCGATCAGCAGGTTGCCTACCCAACAGTATGTGAACATTATGATGTGTTCCTTAAAACTTATTTCTGCTTTTATCTGGAAAAATTACTATAGGGGCAAAAAAACCCTTAGCACCCCTAAAGGAAGGGGGTGAAACTTAAAAATCCAAACAATATTAGTGAGAATTCATAGTCTTTGGGGTAGCTGAGATGAACTGTGACACTCTGAATGCCATTTAAGTCAAAGTTTGTTCCCAATCGGTATGGTAAACATATTATGACTTAATGTTTGGAAAAGAAAACTGTAGGGTAAGACACACACATGGGCGGGATCGTACAACTGAAGATGTTACAGATGTTAAAATTGGTACTTGGAATCTTCTTTAAAAATAAACACATTTTTTATTTTTGGAAAATCCATAAACTATATTATCAGCATTAAATGTTCATAAAATTATTGAAACGGGCAGAAAAAACAATATGACTACGACAGGCATATCAAGATGATTTATCTGACATATTTATAAGGAGTGCTGTGGAGCAGCGCATGGATCCACTAGTATTATATACAATTGAATCTAAAAAGTGTGTTAAACCTAAGAAGAAAAGAAATGAAAACAAATTATACAGACGGAAATGAACAATAAGTGCTTAATAGTGAGGTTGCAGACCTCTTATTCTAAAAATTGCAGTTTGATACAATTCAAAAAACAGGACGAAATCACTGTGCTGAAAATTCAGAACTTGCAATCTGCCTTTGTAGAGTCACCCTCCCCACAAATGGCTAGGAGGGGAGCGAAAAAGCTTGAGAATTCAAGTTTGAGAGGAGACAACATGCCAGGTGAAATGTATGTGACAACGTGATGGAAAAACACCAATGAATTTCAAATTTTAGAATAGCAGTGTTCTCAATTTCTTCTCAATATAGCAGTCCCGTTCTCGATGGTTGTTTCCAATGTTGGCTAAGTGTGTTAGCCTTATTTTAAATTTTATTCTTATTACTTTATTATTTTATTATGCAAAACAGTGTTTGAAGTTCCTGAATGTTCTTTTTAGTTCTAGAAGTTGTTATGTCTTATGACTGGTTACGTTATTCCAACGACAGACCTTTTTAACCTATAGTAAAATGTTTTCTTAATATTTGCAACTGTTACTTCAAGACTCAGTGAATGTTCACCAAGATAATCTTTTATACAAATAGGAAATATGCTCTTGGACTTTTGTGATAGTGAGATATTAGTTTTTGTCCTCGGCTCAATTTAATCTGCAGCTATTGAGCTTGCTTAAGTGCGGCCAGTATACAGTAATCGGGAGATAGTGGGTTCGAGTCCCACTGTCGGTAGCCTTGAAGATGGTTTTCCGTGGTTTCCCATTTTCACACCAGGCAAATGCCGGGGCTGTACCATAATTAAGGCCACAGCCGCTTCCTTCCAACTCCTAGGCCTTTCCTATCCCATCGTCACCATAAGACCTATCTGTGTCAGTGCGACGTAAAGCAAATAGTTCAACAATAATAAAGGTGTTTTAATTTGTTCCACCTATTCAATGCTTATATTTTTGCTTATACTGGTTACATAAATAGATTCTTAGTTACATGGGACATGTTTCGCCCTCAATTAAGGGCATCTTCAGCCTAAACACAATCATCAACAATACAACTAAATTAAAAGTGGAAGTTAAAAATTTTGTCAGTTATTAAAATTCGGAACATAAAAATGTGAAAAGTGATACAATATATAAAGATGCTAATGGAAAACTGTCTTCTGATTAAACTATAATCTTGTCGGAGACTAAAACAACTTCTATTAAAATTCTAATTAAAAACAGTTCATATAAAATATTAGTGGAAAACCAAAGTGGTAATAATATAAAGCCAACGACATGAGGGCATGAACACAAGCATAAACTTGATTGTCATGAATACAATCTTTCAAAGGCCGCTGATTAAAATCGTCAGCAAGTGGGACAGAAGCATCTGTTGAAAAATTGTAAGTGGCCCTTAGCAGCGGTAGGTAATAAAAATGGCTGAAACCATGCCAGAAAATGTCAGTAGATGCAGAAATAATGTTTTCTGTAAGAGAAGGAAAAGAAGAAATAAGAAATTGAACGTACGGAGAGAATTCGGTTTACATAAAATTGAAACAGATGAGGACTTACATGTATGTGGAAGTTGTTATTTGTTATCTACTGTTGTGTTGGTTGCTGCCCGTCTGTTGGCTCTGAGTCTGGTGTTATAACTGTGCTGCAGAGGCGGCAGTGAACTCGGAGGGGAAGGAATAGGGGAGTGCGGAAGGGAGGAGAGTATGGGTGGAGTCAATTGTGACGAGGCTGACAAAGGGGCGGAGTCAACCGTATTGCTGGAAGTAGGCCTAATATCTGTGGGTATGGGAGGAGTATTAGAGTTTGAAGAATTAAATATACTAAACTTAGGTATCCTAAATTTATTCGAACTAACTGACTTTAATAATTTCGGCATTAATTCATGTAACATAGTTTTATTATCCGTGGTTTCATTAAGATTCTGTTGCTTATTGTACGTCTGATCTAAATAGATGTATAAATTTTCTAATTCATTCAGCATTCTCCCTTTTTGTATGTTTCTAATTATCGCTAAGTCTTTCTCTATGGATTCAAATCTGTGACCAGTCTCCCTCATATGCAAACTCATCGCTGAGTATTTCCTATGTTTTTCTGCGTAAACATGTTCCATGTATCTTGTCATAAAACTTCTCCCAGTCTGTCAAACATATGAAAAATTACACTGAGTACATTTGAATCTGTATACTCCCGATCCCAAATAACGATTTTTATCATAATTAACTTTTTTATGATTAAAGAATATGGACTGGTTAGTATTAGTAGTTCTAAAAGCTATATTAAAATTATGTTTCTTGAATACGTTAGTAATCTGGTGTATAGTTGGATTATTAAAAGTGAATGTAGCATACTCAGTTTTTTTGGTCTTTTCTGGTATCAGATTTGTAGATAACTTGTTCTTAATTTTATTGATTAATTTGTTAATCATTTCTATTTTGAAACCATTTTGTTTAGCGAGGTATCTAATATAATTTAATTCTTTCTTCAAATTCTTGGGAGATAGAGGGATTCTAAGTGCTCTATAAATCAGACTGTGAAAGGACGCTTGTTTATGTGAACTCAGGTGTAAAGAAGAATTGTTTATAGTTGGAGATGACTGTATCGGTTTTCTAAATACACTGACTGACAGAGCAAATGCAACACCAAGAAGGAGAGGTCAGAACTTTATGCCAATTGCAGGGTAGACTGACGTCACTGAGGTATGCTCATGATGTGAAATGCGCCGCTGTGCTGCGCACGTAGCGAACGATAAATGGAACATGGCGTTGGCGAATGGCCCACTTCGTACTGTGATTTCTCAGCCGACAGTCATTGTAGAACGTGTTGTCGTGTGCCACAGGACACGTGTATAGCTAAGAATGCCAGGCCGCCGTCAACGGAGGCATTTCCAGCAGACATACGACTTTACGAGGGGTATGGTGGACGGGCTGAGAAGGGCAGGTTGGTCGCTTCGTCAAATCGCAGTTGATACCCATAGGGATGTGTCCACGGTGCAGCGCCTGTGGCGAAGATGGTTGGCGCAGGGACATGTGGCACGTGCGAGGGGTCCAGGCGCAGCCCGAGTGACGTCAGCACACGAGGATCGGCGCATCCGCCGCCAAGCGGTGGCAGCCCCGCACGCCACGTCAACCGCCATTCTTCAGCATTTGCAAGACACCCTGGCTGTTCCAATATCGACCAGAACAATTTCCCGTCGATTGATTGAAGGAGGCCTGCACTCCCGGCGTCCGCTCAGAAGACTACCATTGACTCCACAGCATAGACGTGCACGCCTGGCATGGTGCCGGGCTAGAGCGACTTGGATGAGGGAATGGCGGAACGTCGTGTTCTCCGATGAGTCACGCTTCTGTTCTGTCAGTGATAGTCACCGCAGACGAGTGTGGCGTCGGCGTGGAGAAAGGTCAAATCCGGCAGTAACTGTGGAGCGCCCTACCGCTAGACAACGCGGCATCATGGTTTGGGGCGCTATTGCGTATGATTCCACGCCACCTCTGGTGCGTATTCAAGGCACGTTAAATGCCCACCGCTACGTGCAGCATGTGCTGCGGCCGGTGGCACTCCCGTACCTTCAGGGGCTGCCCAATGCTCTGTTTCAGCAGGATAATGCCCGCCCACACACTGCTCGCATCTCCCAACAGGCTCTACGAGGTGTACAGATGCTTCCGTGGCCAGCGTACTCTCCGGATCTCTCACCAATCGAACACGTGTGGGATCTCATTGGACGCCGTTTGCAAACTCTGCCCCAGCCTCGTACGGACGACCAACTGTGGCAAATGGTTGACAGAGAATGGAGAACCATCCCTCAGGACGCCATCCGCACTCTTATTGACTCTGTACCTCGACATGTTTCTGCGTGCATCGCCGCTCGCGGTGGTCCTACATCCTACTGAGTCGATGCCGTGCGCATTGTGTAACCTGCATATCGGTTTGAAATAAACATCAATTATTCGTCCGTGCCGTCTCTGTTTTTTCCCCAACTTTCATCCCTTTCGAACCACTCCTTCTTGGTGTTGCATTTGCTCTGTCAGTCAGTGTATTTGGAAATCAAAAATGTTAACCTTACGCGTAACTGTTATATCTAGAAAATTCAATGAATTATCGACTTCGTCCTCTTTCGTGAATTTCAAATTAGGTTCGATTTCATTAATTTTATTTCTTGACTATTAGTGACAATGGTTCATGTTTGTGGGTTACTGTAGTCACGTCCTAGTTCGTGAACCATGGGCAACGGCTAGGTGGCCTAGTAAGTGGTCCTGAGAGTCGGGATACCAGTTGCTATGGAATGGGAGTGGGCATCTCGGACATATTCTGAGTCGTGGCCCTCCTTGTGCTCAGGCGGCCAGGACTACACAATTCACCGGTGGTCCATAACCCGTTAGAGGAGAGATCCTCACTTGGACTATATGCAAGTAGGGCAGCATCCTGCTTCATGAATTTACCGAGCTCAGAACACTTTAAGCAAGCCTCGGACCTATGGGAGTAATGGAGTTCCACTCCCATCTGACAGGCGGGGGACTCCTTGGAAACAACTTGGCGAACGAAATGGAATTCGATGGGGAGCTATCAATATTAATGGGGCTTATGGAAGAAAGAAGGTAGAACTTGCTGAGTCAGCAAAGAGGATGCATCTGGATGTGCTAGGAGTAAGTGATATTCGGGTAAGGGGAGATAAGGAGGAAGAGATAGGAGATTATAAAGTGTACTTGACGGGTGTTAGAAAGGGAAGGGCAGAGTCTGGGGTAGGGCTCTTTATCAGGAATACCATTGCACGCAACATAGTTTCTGTTAGGCACGTAAGTGAGCGAATGATGTGGGTAGATTTGTCAGTGGGAGGAATTAGGACAAGAATTGTGTCCGTGTATTCACCATGTGAGGGTGCAGATGAGGATGAAGTTGACAAGTTTTATAAAGCATTGAGTGACGTCGTGGTCAGGGTCAACAGCAAGGATAGAATAGTGCTAATGGGCGATTTCAATGCGAGAGTTGGGAATAGAACTGAAGGATACGAAAGGGTGATTGGTAAATGTGGGGAAGATATGGAAGCTAATGGGAATGGGAAGCGTTTGCTGGACTTCTGTGCTAGTATGGGTTTAGCTGTTACAAATACATTCTTCAAGCATAAGGCTATTCACCGCTACACATGGGAGGCTAGGGGTACCAGATCCATAATAGACTATATCTTAACAGACTTTGAATTCAGGAAATCTTTTAGGAATGTACGAGTTTTTCGCGGATTTTTCGATGATACAGACCATTATCTGATCTGTAGTGAACTAAGTACCTCTAGGCCTAGGGTAGAGAAAGTGAAATCTGTCTGCAAACGAATAAGGGTAGAAAATCTCCAGGAAGAGGAAATTAGACAGAAGTACATGGATATGATTAGTGAGAAGTTTCGAACAGTAGACAGTAAGCAGGTTCAGGATATAGAAAGTGAATGGGTGGCATACAGGGATGCTGTAGTAGAAACAACAAGGGAATGCTTAGGAACAACTGTGTGTAAAGATGAGAAAAGGCGAACATCTTGGTGGAATGATGAAGTGAGAGCAGCCTGTAAACGTAAAAAGAAGGCTTATCAGAAATGTCTCCAAACAAGGGCCGAGGCAGACAGGGATGTGTACGCAGATGAAAGAAACAGAGCGAAACAAATAGTTGTTGAATCCAAAAAGAAGTCATGGGAAGATTTTGGGAATAACCTGGAAAGGCTAGGTCAAGCAGCAGGGAAACCTTTCTGGACAGTAATAAAGAATCTTAGGAAGGGAGGGAAAAAGGAAATGAACAGTGTTTTGAGTAATTCAGGTGAACTCATAACAGATCCCAGGGAATCACTGGAGAGGTGGAGGGAATATTTTGAACATCTTCTCAATGTAAAAGGAAATCATCATAGTGGTGTTGCAAACAGTCAAGCTCGTGGGGAGGAGGAAAATGATGTTGGTGAAATTATGCTTGAGGAAGTGGAAAGGATAGTAAATAAACTCCATTGTCATAAGGCAGCAGGAATAGATGAAATTAGACCTGAAATGGTGAAGTATAGTGGGAAGGCAGGGATGAAATGGCTTCATAGAGTAGTCAAATTAGCGTGGAGTGTTGGTAAGGTACCTTCAGATTGGACAAAAGCAGTAATTGCACCTATCTATAAGCAAGGGAACAGGAAGGATTGCAACAACTATCGAGGTATCTCATTGATTAGTATACCAGGCAAAGTATTCACAGGCATCTTGGAAGGGAGGGTGCGATCAGTCGTTGAGAGGAAGTTGGATGAAAACCAGTGTGGTTTCAGACCACAGAGAGGCTGTCAGGATCAGATTTTCAGTATGCGCCAGATAACTGAAAAATGCTACGAGAGGAATAGGCAGTTGTGTTTATGTTTCGTAGATCTAGAGAAAGCATATGACAGGGTACCGAGGGAAAAGATGTTCGCTATACTGGGGGACTATGGAATTAAAGGTAGATTATTAAAAGCAATCAAAGGCATTTATGTTGACAATTGGGCTTCAGTGAGAATTAATGGTAGAATGAGTTCTTGGTTCAGGGTACTTACAGGAGTTAGACAAGGCTGTAATCTTTCACCTTTGCTGTTTGTAGTTTACATGGATCATCTGCTGAAAGTTATAAAATGGCAGGGAGGGATTCAGTTAGGTGGAAATGTAGTAAGCAGCCTGGCCTATGCTGACGACTTGGTCTTAATGGCAGACTGTGCCGAAAGCCTGCAGTCTAACATCTTGGAACTTGAAAATAGATGCAATGAGTATGGTATGAAAATTAGCCTCTCGAAGACTAAATTGATGTCAGTAGGTAAGAAATCCAACAGAATTGAATGTCAGATTGGTGATACAAAGCTAGAACAGGTCGATAATTTCAAGTATTTAGGTTATGTGTTTTCCCAGGATGGTAATATAGTAAGTGAGATTGAATCAAGGTGTAGTAAAGCTAATGCAGTGAGCTCGCAGTTGCGATCAGCAGTATTCTGTAAGAAGGAAGTCAGCTCCCAGACAAAACTATCTTTACATCGGTCTGTTTTCAGACCAACTTTGCTTTATGGGAGCGAAAGCTGGGTGGACTCAGGATATCTTATTCATAAGTTAGAAGTAACAGACATGAAAGTAGCAAGAATGATTGCTGATACGAAGAGGTGGGAACAATGGCAGGAGGGAACTCGGAATGAGGAGATAAGGGCTAATTTAAGAATGAACTCGATGGATGAAGCTGTACGCATAAACTGGCTTCGGTGGTGGGGTCATGTGAGGCGAATGGAGGAGGATAGGTTACCTAGGAGAATAATGGACTCTGTTATGGAGGGTAAGAGAAGTAGAGGGAGACCAAGACGACGATGGTTAGACTCTGTTTCTAACGATTTAAAGATAAGAGGTATAGAACTAAATGAGGCCACAACACTAGTTGCAAATTGAGGATTGTGGCGACGTTTAGTAAATTCTCAGAGGCTTGCAGACTGAACGCTGAAAGGCATAACAGTCTATAATGATAATGTATGTATGTATGTATGTATTAGTGACATCTTTGTTTATGATTACAAATGTATCACCTACATATCTCAACCATAAATCAATTCCTTTAATTTTTGCTATTATTTCATTGTGTTCGATTGAATCCATAAATATGTCAGCAAGGATGCCCGATATTGGGTCACCCATTGCTAATCCATTCTGTTTATAAATATTATTGTTAAATGAGAAGTAATTATTGTCTAATACGAAATTTAACAATCTAGTGAATTCTTCTACTTCCATTTTACTAAGATTACTGTGTTTACAAATATTATCATGAATGATATTAACAGTTTTATCTGTCAGAATATTCGGGAACATATTCACTACGTCATACGAACACATCATCTGGTTTGGACGCACGCCAAATTTAAGCAAAATGTCACACAAGTCAATGGAATTTCTTAATGGTTGTTTATTATTAAAAGTGTAATGTCTTTTCAAAAAATTATGAATGTATTTGGAGACTTTATACATGGGAGAATTTCGGCAATTGATAATCGGACGAATCGGAATATGTTTTTTATGTATTTTGGGCAAAGCTCTAGTTTCCAGTAGCCTAGGATTCATATTGACAAGTTTTAATTGTTCTTGTTCAGTAAAGAGAGATGTGGATCTTTTAAGTAAGGCCTTTAAGTTGCGTTGAATTTTAGCTAACGGATTTTTAGTTACTAATGCGTATTTGTTATTATCAAAAAATTCTTCAGTTTTCTTGATATATGTATCTTTATCCATCAAAACGATCGCACCCCCCCTTGTCAGCCTTGGTTACTATAATATTGTTATCTTCAATTTTCGATTTCATGTTTTTTATTGTTTTCTGTTGTTTGGGATCAAAATTGGTATAAATTTCTTTAGCCAATCTGGGTAACCTCTTCTTTAACTCCATACTTCGTCTTGTACATCATGTGGGAGTTTTGATATGTGTTAATGATGTTTATTTCTCTGTCTTTATTAGGCCAATTGTGTTTTGGACCCCTTTAAAGTAGGTCATTCTCTCCTTCCGTAAATTTTACCTTGGTCAAGTTAACTACCGTGGGAGTAACAGTGTCCGATGGGCCTTTAATTTGTTCTTGTACTTCCACTTTTAATTTAGTTGTATTGTTGACGATTGTGTTTAGGCTGAAGATGCCCTTAATTGAGGGCGAAACATGTCCCATGTAACTAAGAATCTATTTATGTAACCACTATAAGTGAAAATATAAGTATTGAATAGGTGGAACAAATTAAAACACCTTTATTATTGTTGAACTGTAAAATTTTCAATACGGACCTAAAATGAGGTTTATAACATGTAATATAAAGCAAATAGAAAAAAAAAAATAATCTGCTCACATATTATTCAACGCTTTTAGATTCAGAAGACTCTTGTCAAGAGGACGTATATACAAAGTTTTAAGACAATTGGTGCTATATTTTTAGGTTTAGGTTGTAAGTTAATGTTTACGGATCATGTTTTTAATTAAGTCTTGCCTAATTTTGTAAAATTTGTGTACACTTTATGCATTGTTTTTGTAACCTTGTCATTGTATGTTCTAAGAATAATAAAATGTTATAAATTATTTTATAACACTGTATGCTATTCCCATTAGATTATTTTAAATGGTCGGGAGGGCAGCGACAAAATTGAGAAGCTGTGTTAGAGAAGCTAACAGGTGCATGGTAAACTGTCTGTGACGATAGTGGAACTTGTTTCCCGTATGGTCGAGTTTCTACTTCTCAATTTTGTCGCTGCCCTCCCAACCATTTAAAATAAGGCTAACACACCTAGCCAACATTGGAAACAATCATCGAGAATGGGACCGCTAAACTGAGAAGAAATTTAGAACACTGCTATTCTAAAATTTAAAATTCATCAGCGTTTGTATTGTTGTATTGTATTGTTTTTGATTTGTTCCTTCATTATGTTTCAGCACATTTTTAGCTTGTATTATGTAAATAACTTTAACTCCCCTTATTTCACTGAAGATGGCTCAAACGAGTCAAAACATATTTGAATTTTATTACTCCATCTAATGATGGAATTATGTTATGTATTGAATAGGAGGATACATTAAATTTTTACTTTGTAAAGTGAAAACCACCAATACGGAATGATTCTAATATCTTGTAATGAGGTTCTTCCCACCGTATTTACATAATTGTTTTACTTCCCCAGCATATTGTATTAAAATATGTAGGATGACTGTGATGATCGTAGATTTAAGAGTAACTCACAAGGTAATTAGCTCCGGAAAATGTAGGGAATGAACATTTTCTTTTAAGCTTTCATTCCATTCCCTGAAGGGGTACAGCGGGCCTCTTAAGACAGTGACGCCCTCTCTTAGGCCAAGGAGATGTGTAGCGGTGATTTGAAGTGAGGTGAAAATGAGCAGCCATAGCCTATAAAGGGAACTATCCCAGCATTTGCCCTAGTAAGGAGAATGGGAAACCACGGAAAACCATTCTGAGGACAGCTGACTGTGAGACCAGTCCACCATACCCCGAACCATCTTAAATTACAGCAGAGGAAGAAAAATAAGATTGACCTTGAATTCTATCGCACGAGTGAAATGATAGATCGGCAATGGACGAGACTGGGCAAGACCAAAGACATGCGTTAACTAGACTTGCAGTTCATGTCTTTCATCAAAAGATCTGCCTAACATACAGGTTTCATCAACCTAACGAAGACTGTGTATGCTCATTGTGTAATGGGAAGTGTGACCGCTATCACTTAATAACATGTGCGAAAAGAACAAAAACCATCAGAGACTATAGTGAAAATTAATGACATTGTATGACTCAGTTCTATGTATTAGGTTAAATAATGCTCTTTCGAGTGCCTCTTAATTTAATTAATATCCCGAATGCAGAGCTCTCTTTCAAGCTGTAACTACTCGGTGGATGAAAACTGACACCATCATAATTATTATTATTATTATTATTATTAAGGAATAAGTATGCACAATGTGCATTATATAAAGCTATTTACATAGTTGTGTTATCGACGACAACCTCTTAGAACACACAAGAGTGTGATATCTATCACGTCATTTTACATAATTTACAAATGTACTCTGGTGTGGGCACATGGAACACCTCTGTTTCACAAATCCTATGGTGAAAACCGTGCACCACAAAATAGGTCACTGTGTGCCTCAGTTCATAGGCAGTGCCCTTCCATTCTGTTGATGCCATGGCCATTGTGGAGTAGAAATAAATTGGGATCTCCTTTTCTGCTAGTAGTTCTTGTAGTACCTCGTTGTACTGTCTTGTGGACGGTAGCTGGCAATCCAGTCGAAGTTCTTCGATAAAGAAAGGTTCTCCCGCTAGTTCATAAGTCAACCTCGAAGAGGTGTATTATGACAGGCAAAGCAGTTTCTTTAAAAATATAGCTTTCACTTTCTCTAAGTCTTTCAGATTACTTTTGTTTAAATTATCCCATATTATATCAAACCCATATGTTGCGATAGGTGTAATTTTTGCTTTAAAGAGTCTCATTGCCGATTGCAGAGACATGTCCCAGAGATGACTAATGTCATTCACTGACCTGATAGCACATATCACCTTGTTTTTCACGTGATGTGTGAATATTTTCCCTTGCGTCTGAAGAGATATTCCTAGGTATTTGAAGTGACAGGTTTGAATCAATGGCTCATCTCTGAGATAAAGAATGTCATCCTTGGCTGTTCTTCTGCCCTTTCTAAAGATCATTGTCATTGTTTTCTTAAGGTTTATTCAAGATCGTTGTTTTGGGCCCATATTGCTAATTGATTCAAGTTTTCCTGAAGATCCTCTTTTGATTTTGAGGTCAAGACCATATCATCAGCATATAGGATGACTTACTTTCTGAGGATGTAAGACATGTGCTACATCTGCAGTAGCGACGTTAAATAGAAGAGGGCTTAGAGGGTCACCTAGGAGTACTCAGTTTGTTTGATCAATTGGGTCAGATCTGGTTAAGCTGTTACCTATTTCTACCTGGTTGTTATGCAGAATATCCTTAATCAATCTTATGATGCAGTGGTGTTCCAGACCAATCATTTCTGTGAGCTTTCTCACCAGTATGATTCTATTGATTCGGTCAAAAGCTTTAGTGAAGTCTAAGAAGAGACTGCGTATACCTTCTGTTTAGGAAATCTTAAAGTGTCCTGGATTATGTCTAGCAAGTAAGTTTACTTGACAGCTTGCAATGTCTATATCTGCTTACGGAAGCCGAATTGTTCTTCCAGTATTTTCTCGCCTACCAGTTGTGTCAGTCTAGTAGTAAGTATAGTACGCAAACCTTTTCTTGATCCCTGAGCTCCATAGTGCTGAACAGGAAACTTGGGCTTAACAAAAGGTTTGCGTACTATATCTTCATCATAAGTCTGAAGAGAGTATTTTCCAAAGCAATGCCTCTATATGCATTAGGATCACCAGAGTTGCCTTTCCCTTTATAGGCCTACAACATTTTAATTCTTGATCTTCTCCGAGAGTCTGGGATTCTTCCCTGTCACAAGCATTCATTCATCAGAGCGGTCCATGTTTTTACGAGTATCGGTGCTGCATCTTTCAGATATTCATTGTATATTGAGTCAAGTCTTTACTGTTTCTTATTGCAAGTGATATACAGTAACATGTTGTTACTTTATTAGGCCTTAGCAATTCTTATCATAATATAGGTAATGACTTTTAACTGATATTATGCAACACCAAATTTATTTTTTTTTTTCCAATCTTGTCAGCAAGGCTGTATGAACAAAAGTGATGCAAGGTGATGGTAGTACAGTTTTTGGCAAAAAAATTCTGGTCCACCTCATCTCCCTGGTCTGATCCCCCTGTGGGTGGGGGCAGTAGAGTAACACTCACGGTATCCCCTGCCTGTCGTAAGAGGCGACTAAAAGGGGCCTCAGGGGCTCTGAACTTTGGAGCGTGGGTTGGCGACCACGGGGCCCTTAGCTGAGTCCTGGCATTGCTTCCACTTACTTGTGCCAGGCTCCTCACTTTCATCTATCTTATCCGACCTCTCTTGGTCAACTCTTGTTCTTTTCCAACCCCAACGCTATTAGGTATGCGAGGGCTAGGGAGTCTTTCACTTTCACGCCCTTCGTGGCCCTTGCCTTCCTTTGGCCGATATCTTCATTTTTCGAAGTGTCGGACCCCTTTCATTTTTCCCTCTGATTAGTGTTATATAGAGGATGGTTGCCTAGTTGTACTTCCTCTTAAAACAATAATCACCACCACCTCCACCACCATCTCCCTGGTCTGAAACCAAACTCATCTAAATTAATACAATAGGCCTATAAACTAACAGAGTGTCTGTACTAAACACAGTAAGTGCTGGAAATGCCTTCCATTAGCATCCAAACACTTCTTTAATATGTACAAAAGAGGTTTGTATCTGTAGGCCTACGTGTGCTAATTCCATGGTGCTGATCCTACAGATGAAAGTCCTGATTTTACGCTCGAGTTCCTCAATAGTGTGGGGATTCTGTTTGTGCTCTCTACCCTTCAACTATTCCTATAAATAAAATACACATGTTGACAAGTCTGGTGACTGAGGCCGTATGGTTTTCTGCAGATGCCACAAGCATTAGGTCCTATAACCTCAATACTCTGTACGGTAACTCCAAAGTCAACCAACGTCTAATTGGCCTTGAAGGAAATGGCACAAGAACAGAGTTTACTGCTTCTTGTACCTTTTAGACATCGGAGAGATCATAGCTTATGTTCACGAGTTCTCTACCACTGAACAAACAGAGAGCAAAGGTATCTCATTTAATGGTGATTGTTTCTTAAGACAAATAACAGGATTATTACATCTGAGGTAGAAGGTGATTGGGCAGCAATTCTAAGTTGAAGGAAATTATATAGTAGGCCTATACATGTACCACAAAGCCTCCGTGGCTCAGGCAGCAGCGTGTCGGCCTCTCATCACTGGGTTCCGTGGTTCGAATCCCGGTCACTCCATGTGAGATTTGAGCTGGACAAAGAGGAGGCAGGACAGGTTTTTCTCCGGGTACTCCGGTTTTCCCAGTCATCTTGCATTTCAGCAACACTCTCCAATATCATTTCATTTGTCAGTCATTAATCATTGCCCCAGGGGAGTGTGACAGGCTTCGGCAGCCGGCACAATTCCTATCCTCGCCGCTATATCGGGGCTTCATTCCATCCCTGACCAGGTCGAATGACTGGAAATAGGCTATGGGTTTTCATTTTCACATGTATCACAGCGGATACTGTCATTAGCCATGGCGAACACTAACGAACAACAAGATTTGAGGACCTCATAGAGCATGTAACCCTCAGATTTAATCTCGCAAATGTAAAATGTTGCTTCTACATAGCATGTAACAATGAAAATCTGTTTTACTTGGGTCAACGTGGCAGACTGCAGAGCTGATTCGGAATTCAAATGTTCTTATGCTCTACCTGGCTATAGATTGGGATATATTCTTCCTTTCACCAAACATCCACATGCATTGCTACAATAATTAAAAAAACCGGAAGTCCATATAAGCAAGTAATATAGGCCTACCATAGTAACAAGACAAACCATAGACAGAAAATAGGACAATATAGTCTGTCACATTTGCCCAACTCCGACTGATGTGATTAGCCCTCTTCAGGTTTCTAAATTTAACTTAAACGTTCCCCGCCCACTTTCTTTCTTTCTTTATATAATTGGCTTTACGTCGCACCGATACAGATACGTCTTATGGCGACGATGGGATAGGAAAGGCCTAGGATTGGGAAGGAAGCGGCCGTGGCCTTAATTAAGGTACAGCCCCAGCATTTTCCTGGTGTGAGAATGGGAAACCACGGAAAACCATCTTCAGGGCTGCCGACAGTGGGGTTCGAACCCACTATCTCCCGGATGCAAGCTCACAGCTCTGCGGCCCTAACCGGATAGTCAATTCGCCCGGTCCGCCCACTTTCTTAAAATCACAAGTGGGGTAAAATCCTTTCAAATGGAGTCATGGTCTTCATCCTCGAAGATGTTATCAATCAATTTCTCGTACACGACTCCTATCATCAGAATATCGTGGTTGAATTATTTCAATAAGCAATTGTGAACGCGGCTTACAAGCATAAATAATATCGGAGTGCAATCAAGCTAATATTTAACAAGAAAATCAAACACAGCTAAAACTGTGTTCTTCAAAACGTACAGTCACTAGATCAAAAACATTCTCTCCATGCTACGCTGGAACAAAATCGTCGTCAATAACCTAGGATGGAACAAACAGTTACTTGCTCTAAGTCACACTTACGCTTCGAATTTATTTGACATTGTTCATTAAATGATATGGGCAGTGAGCACTATTAATTGGCTACTACAACTCAATCACACACACAAAACACACAACAATTACACCGTCTAGGTATACGACCAAGCATGCAACTAACAGCAGCAAACCAGACTGCGCGACTGCCTAACGTCAAGGATTGTATTACGCAGCAAAGACAAATATCTGGCATGGTTTGTCGTTTGTTCAATGAGGTATTCCAGAGTGACCAACTACCAGCTAACCAAGTTCGTTATGATAACTAAAACTAAAATTTTATAAACATATTAATTTACATACCGTCAATATTGACGTTCAACAAATTTCTATTATGATTATCATTCTTTAGCACTGTATAAAGTATATATTCTTTACAATGTCTCTGAAATACCGTTGGTATTTATCACAATTACTCCGTTTAACTTGGCTACAATGACGACCCAATCCAAAGATCAGCGACGACCGACGAACAGAATGGCTGTCAACAGCTGTCAGATTGTGTAGTTAATTTGTGGAATTGTTGTTTCCGTTTAGAGTTTATTACGTGCAAACTTTCTAAGTGTCAAACAGACGTTTCTCTGTTTCTTCAGAAATCTTGGGAATTTGATTAAGCTTTATATAATTGAAATGTTTATGGCGTACTGCAAACATGAAGTTCCCATGTGTTCCTCACCTTGACTAGGTTATGGAAATTGAAAAGTTAATAATGTTCATTGTTTTCCATTTCGCAATATTCTTTCAACAAAACGTTATTTACATGAAGCCTATTACTCCGATATCTATGATATGGATTTTATAATCTAATTCCTAATCTTGCTCCTGCTTACAGAATTCTTTAGAATCCCATTCTCAGTTCTGTGTGTTCAACATCAGTAGGCCTACGGTAATGGAAAATCAGACAGGATTCATAATGTTAAGCAGTCTTGCTTCAAAGACAGCACCCTCCGTTTTGGAAGATATAGTGGATAAAAGTGACAATATTGCAATTGATAATGTCCAGAAAACAGCAACATTATATCCATTATTATCCCAGAATGTTGTAGTAAATTTACCTGAAGAAAAATATAAGATAACACAGTACATTTCCAACAATGAAATCATTCAACCACCCAGTGTTGAAAAATGTCTTAAAATTAATTCTAATCAAGTTACTCACATAGAAATTATTAAATCAGTGCCTGGGGGTTTCCGTCGTATCACCGGTGCTAATCGTGTAGTTCCACTCTTAACAAGTGTGTGGCAGAATGGCCAAGTTGAGCCAATTGATAATAGTTTGTCATCAATTTATCGAACATTCTTGGCTGATCTACAAAATCTAGATGACAGACAATGTGATATTTGTGACCAGCTACTGTTGTCATCTACTGATGTCGAATATCACGCTAGAGAGGTACATGGAATCAAAGATATTGCTGCTGAACAGGTGAGTGTCCTTTAATAATCATACCAACTTGCACCTTTTCAGAGAGTTCAGAGCTCCACTTGAGTCTGGTACTCCAATAACATTTGCCAGATTTCCTCTCTTTCCTTTACTTAGGATCTCCAACTTTGGTCAGCTACTTATGGGATACGAAAGGCAATGGAAAAAAAAAAGTTGTTGTTGTTGTTGTTTGAACAAATCAATCATTAAACGAACCATAAAAATCATTTCTGTTTAATATCTCACATAGAAATTACCTTAAAATTATCAGGTAGAAGTTGTCCAATCTGTTAATTAATTACTATTACTACACTCAAAACGGTGAGCCATCTGGTGGCCATTATTATTTAGGCATGAAGTATGTATGGTCTGACACCGTGGTTAGCCGGTTCGAGTCCTGGTGGTCAAAAACAATTCACCATCAGAATCTTGTCCGGCAGGGCAGGAGAGGTGCTGGTATGCAATTTCTGTTCACTAGATTGTGTGCTAAAAGCCTGGGTTCAATTCTAGACCTCTCCTCCGTGTTCATACGGAACGAGGGCATATGACATTGATGACGATTCGTCCGTCGGATGGAGACATAAGCCACGAGTAGACCTCTTGGTGCTATTCGAACTGGAGTTGGCTATGTGCTGGCTCCTGGTTTCACCCTCTCCCTTCCTACTATAATATAAATCACATTATTTATTTCATCTCATTAACCCCTCTGATGAGGATGATGTCAGGAAGGGCATCCGGTCTTAAAAACTCGCTACCAAGATTAATCTCACTTCATACCTTACCCATAGAGAAACTGTACAATGGTTGGACATACATGCTACACTCAAACTGGCCCCTTTTTCTTTCCCTTTAGGCACAATCATTGCTGCTGGCGGACTAAAAGATGTTCATAGCTGCCTTAATCTCAGATGGCCTTTCGAATATATGTACTTCTCTTGAGACTTTGCCTTCTTAATTAATAATACTGTGTTTTTTTGCATAATCATAAAATTCAGCACAAAGGCGATTGAGGATTTAAATGAACCGATGGTGTGGGTTTGTGGGAGTGATAAATATTGCCGAAGTACTGAAATTTAAGTTACCTGTGATAACAAAGATAACGTATTTACAAAAGATACAAAAGTTGTTGGTGTTAAACTGTAGGAGTGTTGTAAGGAAAGGAATAGAATTAAGTAGTTTAATATATATACCAGATATTGTAATAGGAGTTGAATTATGGCTATAAAGTTATATTGGGATGCATAAATTTTCTGTCAGAACTGGAGTGTTTATCGTGCAGACAAGATAGGAATGGTTGGAGGGGAAGTATTTATGGTGGTGAAATCCATTGTAGTGTGGCAATGGTGAGAGTAATATAAAACTTTTGTTTCAGCAGTTAGCTTCGCTCAGTATGTTATCATCATCATCATTATCATTTCTTCGCTCCAGCAAGCCGGGTGCAATTGTGTACGAGCCTCCTCCAGTTTGTTCTATCCATCCACAGATGCTGCTCATGTATGCGACACCAGTTTGCATCTCTAATTTCAAGGTCCTTCATTATCTGTTTTTCCCAAACATCACAAGGTCTTCCACTTGGTCTCTTCCCAGGAACATTGTGGTCAGAATATGTTCGAGGAGTCCTGTGAGGTTTCATTCTTTTCATGTGACCATACCATTTCAATCTCTTCACTTCTAGAGTCTCCAGCAAGCTTTTTTCCAATCCAAGCTGTTGTCGGATATCCACATTCCTTATTTTATCCATTTTTGTTTTTTGTAGACAAGAACGGAGGAACTTCATTTCTGTTGCCTAAAGATGACTCTTTGTTGTTCCAGTAAGTTTTGCTGCTTCCAGGCCATACGTCAATACAGGTACTAGATATAATTTGTACAAGCTGATCTTGGAAACTAACGGAAAAATTTCATCCCAAAGTATTTGACATACAGTGTGATAGAATTTGGAAGCTTTCTGTATGTAGGCTATGGTATAGTCTTATGACAGAACACTACCTAAATACTGGAAGTTGTCTACAATATCCATCTCCTCATCTCTAATTCTTAGATGAACAGTTGGAGAGTTTCTACTCATCACCAAGCCAACTCTCTTCCTTTTGCTGATTTTGAGACCTAAGGTTGTAAAAGGTTCATGCCAGAGATCTAGTCTAGTTTGTACTTCAGTATGTTACTCTTATCAAATTGTTAGTTTATCATTTACACCTAAGTGCCCTAAGTGTATTTTCTACATTGTTTGTGCTGTAGTCAGTATACTAAAAGACAATGCCTTAAATGTTAATTAAATTTCCATCTGTAAACAATAACCTACTTGTCCACATGTCCCTTGAGAAAAAATCAAATCTGAATCCTTGTCCTCTTTGTTGAACTTTTGTATTGTTTCTTAGATTTGTTTACCTTCTTTCTCTTGCTTATAAGTTATTCCTTATTATTTTTTCATTTCTGTTTTTTTTCTTTCTTTGTGTACATTTTTTTATTATCTCCTTCCACCTTCTTCAAGTTGATATTTCCTTAATAATTCAGTTTGTTAAGAAAGAAGCTATATTTTCTAGCGGCAACTTAGTTAAATATAACTTAAAAGCTTTCCAGTGTGTTAAACTCTTAATTGCAGTATATAAATTATAACACTGTAAAACATACCTGTAAAAACATAGGCCTACACACTATTAAACAAAGGATAGCTTCGCACCCGCACTCAGTGCACTAGCTTCACACCTTTTTTCCCAAAATCAAACATGTCGGACACACATATTAACTTCAATGCACCTTCTATTTCTAATATTCCACAACCACTCGGCACATTCCTGCAAATCAGGGGCTGATGACCTTAGATGTTAGGCGCCTTTAAACAACAAGCATCATCATCATCACATTCCCGCAAATTCACTTCACCAACTGTACAATAAGCAATCACCTAATCATGTGTATATAAATACAGTATAGTTTACGTTGCGTAAACTTGTCAATGATTGATGGCTTTGGTGATAACATGAACTGTTAACTAATAATGATTGTATTATTATTCAACCTTCAACATATTAACTTAATAAAATACTTCTGTAGTTATCTAATCTGCCGAAGCGTCGTCCATTGTTTTCAAACACTGTTTTCAGACTGTAGTCATGGAGAGGCTAGTGGAAAGTTTTTGTGGCTGTTGCATACTGTTCCGCAGAGAGAGGAGGGGAGGCAGGGGCAGATCGAGGGGAGCATTGAGGGTCCTTCCTTCTATCTATTGGAGAGGGCAGAGAAGGTTATTTACTTCTTCATGTTATAATGTAGCATACTGTTCCACAAAGATTGGAGGGAAGGCAGCAGCAGAGTGAGGGAAGCGTTGTGGATCCTTCCTTCTATCTACTGTAGAGGGGAGAGAAAGTTTTTCACCTTCTTCATGCTATAATATATTTTATGCTCGATGATGCCGAAATATAAATGTTATATGCCAGAAAACTGAATATAGTTCATTATAGTTCTTCATTATGATACAGGTTCTCCACCAGAGTTCAGATTTTCGTTATGATACAACTGTTTGATCACTTAGGTAAAAATAGCATCGCACTAGCTTCACACTTGTTTCCAAAATCAAACATGTCGGACACACATATTAACATCAATGCACCTTCTACTTCCAATATTCCACAACCACATGGCACAATCCCGCAAGTTCGCTTTACCAACTGTACAATAAAATTTGTATTTGAAATAAAGCTAGGCAATGGAATGGAATGGCATATGGCTTTTAGTGCCGGGAGTGTCCGAGGACAAGTTTGGCTCGCCAGATGCAGGTCTTTGATTTGTCGCCCGTAGGCGACCCGTGCGTCGTGATGAGGATGAAATGATGATGAAGATGACACATACACCCAACCCCCATGCCAGCGAAATTAACCAATTATGATTAAAATTCCCGACCCTGCCAGGAATCGAACTTGGGACCACTGTGGCCAAAGGCCAGCACACTAACCATTTAGTCATGGAGCCGGGCAATAGGTTATGATAACCTTCTATCAAAGCTTTGAAAAACATGACATTGTCAAGTTCTCTGATCCACTCACGGAAAATCAATAACTCAGCGCATGCGCTCTGCGCTCTGTTAAGTAAACTCAACTGACAAGCGACATCTCAACAGAAATTTATGAATATTTAGAAAATAGAGTTATAATTATCGTCGAGCATAAACAGTTGTATGAAAATCGAAAAAAATGGAAAAACTCGCTTCGCTCGTTTTATAAACGTACTCGTGTCTTAATTATTGCCATTATAGGCTTGTTGCATAATGTACTACTGTATTATGTATTACGGAGTAATGCAAGTTAATGGTTTGGGTTAAATAAAGTACGAAACTGAATTAGAGAGTATCTTGAAAGATGTTATTTTTAATGATGTACCGAGCTCGATAGTTGCAGTTTCTTAAGTGCGGCCAGTATCCAGCAATCAGGAGATAGTGGGTTCGAGCTCCACTGTCGGCAGCCCTGAAGATGGTTTTCCGTGGTTTCCCATTTTCACACCAGGCCAATGCCGGGGCTGTACCTTAAAACCACGGCTGCTTCCTTCCCATTCCTAGACCTTTCCTGTCCCATCATCGCCGTAAGACATAGCCTATCTGTGTCGTGTGACGTAAAGCAAATAGCAAAAAAAAAAAAAAAAAAATTCCATTTTAATGATAAATCATAGTCGAAAGGTCATTGACCGTTAATTCAATGAGTGTACTATCCACACACTTTATCTTGGTGCATTTACACCCTAGTGCTGAATCGGTCGACCTCGGCGATCTTCGAGATTCGTACTGGCAACCTTTGAAACACAAACTATGAATCGCTTAAACATCGTTGTGCGACATCTGGCGTACACTTTACGTACTAGTACTGTTGTTGTTTACACAACAAAGCCAAAGTATAGAATTCATGCTAGGAACAAGATTTGCATCGAGAAATGTTTTATAATGTTATATAATGTGTATGTGACATAGTTGTTGGCTTAAGATGATAACGGTTTAGAAATTTCATATCGATCGATCAAATTCTCGATTCAATTCAGATTTCATTTTCATTCAGTTGGCAGCACTATCGATACCGGGACAGCTCCCTCCTTACTCCTCATCCCCGTACACAAATGCACCAAGATAAAGTGTGCGGATAATAAATGTTGCCTAGGTGTAAATCAAGTAGGGCAAAAGGGGAGTATTTTGTAGTTGCTTTTATCATCTCTGTTGGCGTGGCTAGTTTTGCTTTGTAAATTTCTATTGATTCCTTTATTATACAAAGATTTTGCTTTTTTGCTATCAACTCTGTTCTGTGTGGAGGGGAAGGGAAATAGGTAAGCTGGAGGAAGTGCTGTGGGCCACGGTTCTGTCTATGTTGCTTCTTCATTTCCTAATGTTTTATTGTATTTTGTGTATTGGGGAGAAATGCGAGCTAATGATTTGACCAAATAAAGTATGGAATTGAATTAGAGTGTTTCTTGTAAGAAGTTATTAGGGCCTATTAGTGATAAATGATAAACTAAAAAGAAATTTACTACAGATAAGAATATTCTAACTCACATTTCTGACATTTAAATCGGAGATTTCCTCTTGTGTGATTCATTAAGCTCTAGGCCTAATGCAAAATGTGTAAATGTCCAGATATTAAATGAGTAGGACGGGGGGGGGGGGGTATATGCACGGTGATTTAGGTCGGTTTCTTTAGCTTTTTTTTTCAATGTAAATTTCAATCATTTCCTTAATATTCGAAGATATCCTTTTATTTTCGAGGTGTAAAATTTTGTGCTGATGTTTGTAAAATGGTGTGAACCGTCGTGTATGTGTTCTCTGAGTCTGAATGCCAATTGTATCTGATCACTTTTTTGTGTTCTTTGTATCTTGTGTGGAAATAACATCTTGTTTGGCCTATATGTGTGGCATTGCAGCTAGGTTCTTGGCACTTGAGCTCATAGACTCCTGACTTGGAGACTGTGTTTAAGTTGCATTTGATGATGTGTGTCTGCAGTGTGTTGCTCGTTCTAAAGGCTACTTTTAGACTTTGTTTTTAGAAAATTTTAGCTACTTTGTATGTGTTTTTGTTAACGTAATTGCTACATTGCCATTTGACTGCATGATTGATAATGATATAATTATGAAAATAGTTGAATATATAAATATTTATATTGGAAAAATAAGGCCTCAGTTTTGAAGAGAGGGAGATGCTAAGTCCACAGAGCTACACTCGACAAAGTACCATATAAATACAGTACACTTGAGACTGGGGGGTTTAGAACACACACAAAATAACACACTATATCATTGATATCTTGTAAAACATAAAATACTGACATTCACAAATGAATTTCAAGTACACAGTGCACTGATAGTTTTCAGAAGTCTCAGAGTCACTTTATTGACAGGCATGGTTATCTTAAGTTGAACTTCCAGTATAGGGCCTATATATAATATACATGTCACTGTACCAAAGGTCTCTTCAGCAACTTGAGGTATTCCAAAGTTTACATATAAACAGAACCTAGATATTTGTCTTTTTATAAAAGGTGATAATCATATAACATTTCAAAAATGTATTTACAGCATTCCAAAATCGCTTCAACCATTTTAGCTATGTCCACCGAAAACTGTGTATTACACATTGCTTCCAAATCTCTCAATAATCCACAGCCATTTCATTTTTTGTAAGAAGGCATCTACTACCTCATTCATGACAAGGTTTGGAATAAGTTGATCTTGCATCAGTTTTCACTCTAGTCACAGGATCAGAGTCGCCCAACTTGACCACTGGTTATTGCTGATGATCGGGCTGCCGACACAGCCGTTTGCCCACAGCCTCCATACAAGTTCAGTCCAAACAATGGCCACCAGGCAAGTTGCAGCGCAGCCCATCAGTATCTTGAACCAATGCGTAACAGGCAGAGAAGAGAGGCGCAGTCTAGCAAGACTACCGCCACCTGGACGTTTGGCCACTGGATGCAGTGGCGTATGGTAGCGTCCAAGTCATACAGTGTGCCCCTCAACTAGGCACGTCAGGCGGAAAGTTATCGCTGCCACTGCAACATAAACCAACATGCAGCAGACAGAGAAATACTTGAGGCAAAGCCACCCTGGCGGACTAGAAGATCTTGAAGCGACCGAAAGAGATCAAGGGACGATTTTCTTTGTTTAATTTGCTGAGTAACTTAGTCACTCAACCAGTGGCTCAAGGACCTTCATGTAGAGACCCCCTCCCACACCAGGGACTTGTGGCACCCAGACCCCAGAGCAAGCATTATTCATACATTTTAGACAAGATAAAGATGGATGAAAGAAAAATATAAATACAGGAGTTTACCCGGATGCAGAACTTTTAGGGTAATAAATTCCAATTAGTGACCCTAGAACTAAAACGTGTCTAACCTTCTTATCATACTAAACCCATTACACTAAAAGAAACAAATGCTTAAGGAGGATACCTTAGTATTTATACACAGCAATTACAATTCCTGTTACTAAATACTTAAGACTAGGGTTCAGAGATGATGAGTATGTGCTGGCCAGCATTTAACATTTAACGCTATCTTACAACTAAATCTATATGGTCACAAGAAACGGAATTTACTCACCAGAACTTACGGTATTTTGACTTGTGAGAGATGCACTTTGCCGATCCTTTTCCTTTCGGAATGACGCGCTAATAATGATACCGGGGTAAGTAATTTTAAGATGGTGCAGGGAACCTAAAATCTCTGGGGGGCCAACTTACTGATAACATAGTCCGCAGCACTACTGATGGGATGCGTTTTAACAAACACCTGGTCACCTACAGCCAGATTGTGCGGCTTTCGCCTGTGATTGTAATTACACTCAACCTTAGCGTAATAAACCTCCAAAATTTTTATGCGTACGGTGCCAGTTAGCGCGGATAGTTTCTGGACTGGCGTCGGCTGGCAGAAGATCGTTAATGGATCACAGATTTGAAAGAGGAGAGTTTGGCGGAAAGCCTAGCATTAATGAAGCAGGAGTTTGCTTATGACCCTCATGGACGGCATTGTTGAAAGCAAATGCCAACCAATTTAGTGATGAATCCCACTTGGAGTGGTTAGCAAACTGATAAGTAGTGAGAGCAGACCGAAGATTTCGATTCACTCTTTCAGCATAATTTGGCCTCGGATAATACGGGGTAGTGGTTACGTGAGAGAGAGATAGATCAAAACAGAAATTACGGAACAGCACAGAGGTAAAAGCCCTTGCAATGTCACTCACCAAAAATTGACAGGGTCCAAATGAAGCAAAGATCCGTTTTAAACGAGAAAGAGTAGTGTTAGCATTAGCCATACGAGTAGGGAACAGCCACGTAAAACGCTAGAATGCGTCAACACACACAAGTATGAAACGATGGCCGGTCCGTGACCTCGGGAAAGGACCAATGTAATCAATGAATAATCTCTCCATAGGGCGAGAAGCTTACTCAGATGACAACAGACCTAGACGAGTATTAGGAGTGGGTTTACTAATATTTCAAGTTTTGAAAGATTTGACAAGTGTACGGATTTCACCGTCCATAGATTTCCAAATGAATTGTTTACGAATTTTCTGTCTAGTTTTGAAAACCAAGGTGACCCCCAACTGGAGATTCATGAAAATATTTGAAGAGAGCCGGAACTAGGTTAGCTGGGACGACAATTTTGGGGTCTCTACGACCGCGAGCAGGACAACACAGAACACCATTCTTAAGAACATAAGGTTTAACATGTTCACCAGATCTAATCCTGTCGATAATAGCCTATAATTCGGCATCATCTTCTGATGTTTAGTGATATCCTTGAAAAGGAAAGGAGAGTTAATGAGGACTATATTCGCAAATGCCGAAACTTGGTCAGGAGAGGGATCTGCAGACTGATTGAGGATCAGAACTGCCTGGGTAGAACATTCTACAAAGGCTATCAGCCACAATGTTTTCGGTGCCACGAATGTGATGAGCTTCAAATTGAAAGGCTCAGATGCGTACTGCCCAACGCGCAAGACAGCCGGTCCTTCTTGACTTGGCCAGTATCCAACTCAATGCCTGATTATCAGTCCAAAGATCAAAAGGGAGATGTTCAAGGTATATTCTGAATCGTTCAATTCATAAATGGAATAGTTTTTTCAACAGGATTCAGGACACAAAAAGCACAAGAAACGGGTCGGCGCCCTCTTCAAATCCCCGTAGGAGAACACCAGATATACCTGTGGAAGAGGCATCAGTCTGAAGGATGATACGTTTCGAAAAGTCTGGCATAGTCAGTACAGGAGCGTTACATAAAGCGGATTTCAAGTCGCCAAAGGCTTTACGTTGGGCATCACCCCACACACATTTAGTATCCTTTCTTCTCAAGGCATTTAATGGAGCTGCCCATTCAGCAAAATTGGGGATTAATTTACGGAAGAAATTGACCATGCCAATAAATCTGGCTACAGCTTTGACATCTTTAAGCGTAGAAAAGTTCTGGATGGCTGCAGTACGAGATTGATCAATAGACACCTTTCTCAGACACAATATGCCCTAAGAAGGATATCTGGGGTTGTGCCAAAGTAACTTTCTAGCCTTAAGGGTTAGTCCATCGAGCTCGATAGCTGCAGTCGCTTAAGTGCGGCCAGTATCCAGTATTCGGGAGTTAGTGGGTTCGAACCCCACTGTCGGCAGCCCTGAAAATGGTTTTCCAATTTTCACACCAGGCAAATGCTGGGGCTGTACCTTAATTAAGGCCACGGCCGCTTCCTTCCCACTCCTAGCCCTTTCCTGTCCCATCGTCGCCGTAAGACCTATCTGTGTCAGTGCGACTTAAAACAACTAGCAAAAAAATGGTTAGTCCTGCTTTACGCAGTCTTCCAAGGACTTCTTTCAGATGGACTAGGTGTTCTTCAAAGGTTTCACTGAAATTTACCAAATCATCAAGGTAATTCTACACAAACTTGAATTTAATGTCTGACAAAACAGTTACTAGTAAACGAGTAAGAACAGCAAGACGTGAACTTAATACGAACGGGACGCGTTCAGATTCGTAGAGGTTCCAATCAACAGGAAAAGCAGTGAGGTGCTTGGATTCCTCAGCAAGAGACATCTGATAATATGCCTGATTCAAAACAAAGGTGATAAAAATTTTGGCATTAGCAAAGCAAGTGTGCAAATAAGGAAGGGGATCAGATTGAAGGACCACTTTACGGTTCAACATCCGATAGTCAACGACAGGACGATAATCACCCGGCGGTTTAGGGACAAACATGGGAGAAGAATAAGCAGATTTAGAAGGACGTATTACGTCATCAAGCATTTGATCAATAATAGCTTTCATTTTGGGAGGCGACAGCCGATATGGAGGAGAGCGAACAGGTACATTATCAATGACTTCAATTTTGTACTCCAAAACATTAGTTGCACCTAACTTGTCTGTAAAGACATCGTGGAATTTATCGCGGAGATTCCTAACTTGGTTGTCCTTATCATCAGGCAAATGACAAAAATCAAAAGCCTTCGGTTCACCCGTATCTTCAGGAACAGCATTAACATAACAAGGAAGAATAGGGGAGCGATTACAGAGGTCAAAATTCCTGTGGAAATTTAAAATGGAAACCATTAAACTGCAGGTTTAGAATCATGCCTGTCTTGGCAATAAAATTTGCACCCAAAATGAAGGGACAAGATAAATCTTTCGCCACTAGTAATGGCATTTTCCATGTGAAATCACGGACTCTTGTCCTGACATGTAGGGATCCTACAATATTCAACGAGTTAGAATTAGCACTATGGCAGGTTAAAGACACTGGCCTTAATGGAGGTAACTTGCAAAGAGTTTTCTTTGAGTTATACCCGTTCTCACTCATCAATGTGATGGTACTTCCTGAAACTATCAATGCACAGACAGGTTATTTACCTTTAAGCATAAGTAAGGTAATTTACAAGGAGGAATGCCGGAAATGCCACAAGATTGTAGTAAATTGACACGAGGTTCAGACGGGGATCTATTATCAGTCACAAAATTAGGTAAATCATCCTTTTGATATACAGCTATGACAAACCAAACATGAAGCCACTCTTTGAGGTTTATCCCCAAAATTGGCAGTTATTCATCTAGAATTACTATTGCCAGGACGTCCAGACCCTGAAGAATTACGTGGGCACTGTCTAGAGAAATGCCTATTCGACCCACAGTATTGACACTAATTATTGGTGATAGAGACTACCCACGTTCGGTCTTGAATTGCCTATTAGGACAATTCCTCTGGAAGTCTTCACTCGAACCACAATTAAAGCATGCACGAGAATTACGTGGCTTTGAAGAAGGTGAAGGGGCGGTTTTTGTAACCCGAGAAGAAGACATGCTCATAGGAAGGGAGCTAACGCAACGTGTAGCAGGTCGGCATATCGAATACATTCGGTAGAAACCGTGATAGCTTCCAACTAAGCGAAAGTTGCTGGTCGCGGTGAAAGAGCAAGGTATAACCTACAGTTAATCCCGTTACTAATTAATTCATTTAATTTATTTATTCATACATTCATGTAGATAATCGTAGGTGTGGCCCTTGCATGTGGAATGGTGATCCGCCTGCGCAAAGAGGCAGGAATTTAGGCAGGGAATCATAGCCAATTAATTCATACACTTATGTAAGGATATAACCGAAGCAGGACGGACCTATCCCATGGAGAGCGGGATTTCCGCTTACGTGTGCCTCGCAGAAATTAGGGAATGGTGAGAAATTAATGTTTGACAGCTATTAGATCAGGTGGGGTCTTCCGTTTGGGCCTCAAGAGAAAGTGCCGGGCGTGTTATCCTTGGGAAGGTGGCTCCTTTTCTCACCAGGGCTGGATAACAAGACCGGGCAGAAGTTATGCATAATCCCATCCATGCATTTATCCTGCGAACCGAATGCTTTCTCCTCAGTTGGTGGCTATCCGTGACTGGGAGAGAAGTGTTCATTCATTTATTCATGCATGTACGACAATTTAATTCGGTCATGGAATCATTCATTAAAAGCAAAAAAACTCATTCAAGCATTTACGTACACCTGTGTATAGTGTCTGTGAAAATGGAAGAGAACTATGTGCAGACTTATGACAAATACATAAATAAACTACAAATATAACCGATAGTTAGGGGCCAGACCTTCAACAATGCTGGCAAAAAATTGAGACTCAGAAAAGTTGAGCATAAAAATTCTAGCATTTAGCTTAATATCCTGAATATACTCAGACAACGATTCATTCAAATGCTGCACTCTGAAATAGTGCTTCTGCACTAACGAAAACAAGGCACCAGAAGGAATGGCAAATTCAAGTACATGTGCATGAAACTGATCTACCATCCATTTTTCAGAAATGGCTCCAATGATATGCTCAGAAAGAGCTCCGGTTACATAAGATTTGAAACACGTGATCGTTACTAAGATCGTACACAATAGCCTGATCCTTAAACTCGATTAAAAACGAAGGAAAGAAATAACCTCATCAATAGAGTTAACAGTAAATTTAGAGACTCCCTTAAATACAGTAGTCAAAGGGTGAGGTAATTTGGAGAAAATCTGGGAGAAAGTAGGTGTAGGAGGTACCTAGGAAGGACTAGAGTGGTCCTGAGGAAATACAGCGGCATAGTAACCTTGATTCGAGCGCCCTTGCAAAAGGATTGGGTACTGAAAGTGAGGTGTTTTTTCTTGCTAGGGGCTTTACGTCGCACCGACACAGATAGGTCTTATGGCGACGATGGGATAGGAAAGGCCTAGGAGTTGGAAGGAAGCGGCCGTGGCCTTAATTAAGGTACAGCCCAAGCATTTCCTGGTGTGAAAATGGGAAACCACGGAAAATCATCTTCAGGGCTGCCGATAGTGGGATTCGAACCTACTATCTCCCGGATGCAAGCTCACTGCCGCGGGATAAAGAAATTTTTATGTTAAAAGTGCATTTAACCAGTATATTTTTACAAGGATCGCAGGCATTCAATGAAAATTTCAGTGAAATTCGATAGAGTTACATTTATTCATGGGAAGTAAAATTTTGGGACATCGTGTATATCAATGATACGAGAAAAATCGCGGTGTGTTCTTGGATTCTCGAGATCCGGAAGTCGTAATAACAGTAAAGTACGAGGTGTGTTTTATAGTGATCGTTGTTTTCACCAGAGGATTGAATTATGAAAAAGGGTCTTGGAAATAATAAAAAAAAAGGAATGAGAGCGAAGAATTTATATGTGGAGATGAGAGGGATAGGAATATTGAAGATGAAATGAAGCCTGGATTTTAAGTGATACCGCTGGGATAAGGCGAGGAGAATGAGTTTGAGACAGGCTATATTTTGCCGAGGAAGTATTTAGGAAACAGGCTGTATTGAGACAGGCTGTAGTGTTTTCCACTACCAATCCGAAATTTGAGACGACTACTGTGTGAAGCACCGTAGATTTCTAGTAAGATCCCAAGTGAAAACGACTCTAGTAAAGGTTAAAAATCATGGTAGTAAACGTCCAGTGACTTGTTACGTAAAGCCCGTATGAATATTAAGATAATGTGACCTCAAGGATAAAAGAGCATTTAGAACACATGGTTGGTGTTGTATTGAATTTCGTTTCATTGGATATGTCATTGATATAAATAGTTGGAACTGACGATAGGTGATTTGAGAGTTTCTAATGCGGTAGTGATGATTATTATTTTGAAGGCATCCACTAAATGGTAGACGTGTGTTGGGAATTATCATTGCTTCCCTAAAATCTTCATTGCACAGGCCGAGATTGTGTTTGAGGTGGAGAATTGTTCGTCACGTATATTTATTTTCGAGTTCACGTATTGTAACGATATAGAGACTTACTGTATTTTTCGACTTGCATTCGTTTAATAGTAAGAGACGTTGTTCCGTTGTGTGTTATTAGTCTGACCAGGTTTAGTATTGAAATGTCAGAGTTTGTTTGAAATTGCTAGTTCGCCTGATATGTTCAGGGATGCGTAGTACGACCTATTTTTGACGCCCGACGATAGATTTAGTACGTCACATGTTATCCTTGGAGTTACTGATGATGAGACGTCCTAGTTCACGCCCGACGATAGAATTTGGAAGGTATCATGTACATAGAGATTAGTGTTAGGATGTACAGATTTTAAGTGAGCCCGACGATAGGTTTGGGATGTCAGCTGTACACACTCAAGTCTCAGATTAGATGTTTCTTTTGTTTTTGCGAAGTGGCCTGGACGAAGGTAGCACCTACAGTAAAATATAAATTATGAAGAGGGTCAGATCGGTAATGATGAGGCCAACTAGTGCGTAGCTCCAACAGCTGTTGGTGTTCCTTAAGATAACGGGGCCGCTATCGGCGAATGAGGGTTGCCCAAATGTTGGATACCGACCTGATGGAGATTAAATATTTTTATTGTAATTCTCCGTGCGTGTTGAGTTTTTATGACTTCGATATGTTATTTTATTTTACGGACTTAATTGTTTTGTCGTTCTGACGTCCGTTTCGTTTTGATAGTGTGCATATTGACACTCAGTGTATTAGTGTGAGACTTGAGTTGCGAATGCGGTTTCGATTCGTCAGCCAGTAACACTATTTTATTTTCAATCTTTGTCTTACTTTCATTTTATTCGTAGTTGAATTTGATTAAGTAATCACTTTATAAGTAATGTGTTGGGACAGACAATAAATAGATAGATCTGTAATGGTAGTCATTGTTTTTCAAGGGAAAGAATTCCTTAAAGTTGTAATATTTGTCAATGTGGATTGGTAATTTTCTTAAGCGTAACAAAACCATTTCTAACCTGAAAATCGGTTCAATAATAATACTTTTCAAGTGACTTTCCACTTTTTAATTAACTTCAGTGTTTGGCATTTCTTCTAAATGCATGATGAATAAGTGTTTCCTGCATTTCGCAGTTTTGTTCCTTTAGAACGACATAACGTAATATCCTCACGGATCATGTTGTTGTTGGTTCCTTCCGAACAGCTGTTTGGCTGATGCACATTTAGCATCGGGATTACCTTATCACTTAAGGATGTCATGAATGACAAATACATGGTGGAATTTTATTTCAATTGTGAATGATGCTGTTAACTCGTAGTGAACACCATGCTTTCCCATAATATTTCGCAACCTATCTAAAGCAACTGATAGTCAATTTGGTTCGATTAAGGGTCCATTCGGCGGGTGTTCCGTATCCGTAAAGGGTATTCGACTGGTGGATAACCTTAATTGAGAGAAAATCAGGCGTTCTACTTGTTGAAAGTCAGATTTTCCACGGATCGTGTGGATTAACTCTCAGTTCTCGTTTGGAATAATAGGTGCCCGGTTTTCAGGTCTTCCCTTTTTCAGCTTTTCAGTTTCGCTGTCCACTAATGTACTAACTTCTCCGAAGCAACTCTTAGATATTGTAAGAAATAAATCAACGCTATGCAATGTGACTGTGTTTGAAACATTCAATAATAAATAATTCATTTTTTATTTCAAGAATGTATATTAAATTAATAATGTTGTCGTGCTATTTCGATTTAATAAAAGTTAGTAAGCACATTTTACTAGAGGATGGGCACTTAGAATAAATGTACAGAAGACACAGATAATGGTATGTAGGAAAAGGAAAGACAAGAAAGAAATGAAATTTTGGATAGTAGAACAGGAAGAAATCACACCAGAAAAAAAATTAGTATTTAGGAGTAATAATTAGTAGCAACGGAATATGGAAGGAACAGATCAAAAGAGCGAAACTAAAAGGGAGAGGAGCACCTGCAGTAGTGGCGGTATTAGAGAATAAATTCCCGGATATTAAATACTAAATTCAGAGAATGGTGTTCCAATCAATGGTTAAAGGAAAAATGTTATATGGGGTAGAAGTGTGGGCATTGGAGGAGAAAAGCAATGAATTAAACCGGGTGGTTGCAAAATTTAGTAAGATTATGATGGGGGTTCCTAAGTGTACTGCTAATGTGGGGACTAGATTAGTATGTAAAGAATCGATAGATATTACTATAGCAAAGAGGATAATGAAGTATTGGATGAGATTGGAAAAAGGAAAGGGAGGGGATTTATTACAAGAGGTGTATAGGTTCCAGAAAAGTATGAAGAACGAAGAGTATTGGGTGAATAAGTGCAAAAATAAACTACGAAAGGTAGGGTTAAGAGAATAGTGTGAAAGATGGGGAGAGAGGAAAGTATGGGTATTGAGAAAGGTGGAAAAGAGAGTAGCTGATAAAGACAGTTTAATAATGGAATATAGGGAAAGAGACTCACTATCAGTATTAAACAAATTAGTAGAAACTACGAACCCGAGAACCGAATTTGAGGGTAGGAGGAGTAAAAGAGGATTTTACTGGTGGGTTATGGGAATTCCAAAAAATATAGGATGGATAGGTCGAGAAAATAAGAATAGATGTATTTGATGTGGAGAGGGATGGTCGGATATGCATATATTTTCTAAATGTAGTGAATTAGAAGAGATGAAAAATAAAGTGTTGAATAAGAAAGTTGTTTCCCCCTCCTGTTCCTTCCCCTTCCCTTCTCAATGTTGAAAGAGAAAATCACATACCATTAAGATACTCTCACATCATAGCACAGGCGCACTTCAAGTGTCTGTAAGCGTCTTTTGAGTCTGAGAGAGAAATTCGAAGTCTCTTGCTATACAATTTTTGAAAATAAATGAAAAACATCTGTCATACAACACAAGAAATGGCCCAATGACACCATAACAAATTCATCAAGATGTCACTAATTTTAAGTTCAATAATTGTTTTTCCTAGAAGTGTGACAAAAAAGTAACTTCTGTCTCTACATGTTGCAAGCTGGAAGAACTAACACAAGAACGTAGTGTATGACTACATATTACGCCAAAACATCATTGCGTTGGAATGTATTTCCTCATTAAGTCTTATAAAATATTTTAACTTGGAGCATTGCTAATCATTGTCATTTTGTACCATTTAATTTTAATTAAGTTATACCTTATATTTTGTGACAGGTTTTGTAGAGAAAGAAAAGAGAAAAAAGTGTTGCATTTGGACATGTAACTACGGCTATATTGTAAAGGATTATCATTATTGTTAGGTGAGATTCTCAAACGTAAAAGGTTATCATTATTGTTTGGTGATATTCTGTAACATTGTGAAAACGTTGTGACATGGACTTTCGGAAAAGAGGGTGTCTGCCCCTGTCGATTATAGAAGCATCTTCTAGTTTACTAATTTTGGAAGATGGAAAGTTCTCGATAAGTATTTCAGGCGGATGAAATAACAGGGATTTCGATTGGTGGATCTGGGTGGCGAGAGGTAAGTTTCTGTGGCCTGATTGGTTACCTGGTGATCGGACTGGAGCCAGCCTCGGCCTCCTTATGAGAGCAAAGCAAAATTTTGTGGTCTTTTCGTTTATCGTCAGTCCAGCGAGCAGATGCACTTAGCGATCCCCCCACCCAGGATGGCCTGCCTTGGGCCAAGCACTGATGGTTTCATTTCCATCTTAATTTAAATTTAATGTTTACCTTCCTTTTCGCATAGCCGTTTACCCCTACCCGCCCTGATTCGCCACGCAATTATTAGTTTTAATATCACGTGGTTCTTATTACCTTTTATCATTGTATTCTGTATGTTACATTTTGTTAAAGTATCTTCTGGTGAACTTCTCTGTCTTAAGGGAATAGCCCTTGGTAAAGTACACCTAAACTAGTATGTCTTAGCCTACGATAATCTGAGTTGCGAATTGATGAATTTTGTTTGTAATGTTTTTTGAAAAATATCACAGATCAAGGAATCACCATTGATTTTTCTTAAAATCCGCCACGTACGTATCCTCATGGCCCTAGGTATGGTTCCCACACCTGCTCCACATCCTTTCTTATAGTCGTCACGTTGTTTTGGTATTGCGTTAAAGGTGTTAAAATTTCGTATAATGTAAGTTTCCTTTACTATGTGTCATGTAACCCGATGCCCGGTTACATATTGGTAGCAGAGCATTGTTGGGGACGAAAGAAATGTTCTCGGTGATCGTCGTAACCAACCTAAAAATCTGAGGTATGAAATCTCCCTCAGTATTAGTTTCAGCCTGTCAGAATGGCTCGTACTGTTCCTAACCCCTTCCATTTGATAAAAGTAGAATTAATTTACAAACTTCGAATTCGTAAATTGAAATTCACAGGAAATGTCGGAGATGACACGAGCCTGTTGAAACAGTCCCTCAGTTTACCGGTAACAATTCCTACGTTAAATACAGACGAATTGCGCGCGAGACTTTGGCAGTGGTTAGAGATAAATTGTCGGAATTTAATGCCATTATTGTCTTTCTGTTCTGAGACCTCGCATGGCCATTTAGCACGGGTTAAAGCACAATTACATTATCGGATCGAATTCGGGATTTGTTGTCTCTTGATTTGCCAGCAGAGCGGCAGGAGTTCGAATCCTTTTTAGAACAATTTTCAAGGATATCTGACAAAATCGTAGGCTTGCTTGAAGGGAATGAGTTGCTCAATTCAACTGCTGAGGTTCAAGTGTCTACCTCTTCTGAATCGTGTGAAATTGTTAACTCTGGTTCTATATCTGTAGCTTCTGAAGCGTGTACTGTTGTCACTAGTGCTAGTGTTATTCAGGAGTCTAATGTGGGCAATGTTTCCCTGGGATCTTCTTCTGCTTTGTTTTCAAATGCTATGACACCTGAAAGTAATTGATGTAATGTATCTTCTACGCATGTTGGTATGTCTTCTACTTTTCCTATGACACCTGCTAATACTACCGTGGCTCAGTGTCAGCCTACTGTTGCTACACAACCTGTTTCTTATGCGAAGGTGGATAACCATCTTCCTGTCCCAGTGCCACATGCATTAAGTGTTCTTTCAGGTTTTATAACCCCTATACAAGTGGTTAATGCACCGATGGTCTCTCAAATTTATGAAATGTTTCGCAGATGAGAATATCTGCACCTGTCACCTTACAGTTTAAAGTTAGTCCTAACCTCACTTTCACCGGACGAGTTGGCCGTGCGCGTAGAGGCGGTAGACATTATGATTATTATTATTATTATTATTATTATTATTATTATTATCGACAAACATTTCCGAATTCAACTGATATTTGAAATTTAGATATTCGCCACGACTAATTTACACTTATAACTTTCCAAAATTCCTCGCTTTGGACAATATCTCATCGAACATTAACACCAAATTTAAACGTCGCATTTTACAGTTTCTTGACGTGAAATTTACACACTGAAAGTTTCACACGCTGACCAAAAATTACAACACCTTTCGCCTGATAATTACAAATATCAACCCGACAATCATCTTGAAAAGTTTGTTGGGACATAACAATAAAATCTAACTACGACATAATACAAATATAGACAGACCTGCACAATGGAGTCATTCCCACTATTCTGGCTACATCGTCGCCAGCTGACCTCGTGCCTTTAGCCGTACATTTGCACAAATAAAATTATCAGTTCCAACATCTCACTCTTACAAACACTGCGTTTTTCGCACGATATTAAATTACCACACAAATCACGCACTTTTCTCTCTAATTTACACCACGAACGTCCCTCGTTGTGCAGTCAACTGCGACTGTCTGGTTCGTTCCCAAAGTTGTCTCTCTCTGTTACTCCAACAAAACAGGTGTTCAACAGATAAAGAAAGCAGAACTACTCTGAATAGCTTCCCCAACTCTCTTACCACTTTCAAACGTACATAAGGTGATATAATAAAATCTGCTGAATATATTTTAACAAACGCCTACACTTTCATAGTTCGTCAGCAAACGTTCAGAACTTTTCAGTCACCTCCTCTTGCTAACCGAGTATGTGGACCTCAGCCACGGAAATGTATTTAGTTGTTTGTAGATCAATCTGGTGCAATTTTCCACTGACGACGGGCGTAAGCTCCCGCTGCTTCAAGATCCAGATCGACACTGAAAAATATACGGTGGGGGTTCCTTTTATAATCTCAGGAGGGACGCTATCCACACTATTAAGCTTGATTGCGTAATCTGCCAATTTTGCGTCCAATAGGCCGATTTTTATGAGACTTGTCCCAGAATTCCGGACAGGCTTGTAATTATTTTAGATGTTAATCTTATAATTTTACCACACTCACAACAGGGGAAGTAAATTATTTCTGCCCGTGCGTTTCGCGCGTTTTCTTCATCCATTGACCTTGGCACGTGGAGCTAGTTCACTGATCTGACGCTGACATGTACTTAGACTTAACTGCATTTATGTTTTTCCCTGGGGACTCTGTCTTTACGTAGGGTTTACTAATAATTTAACTTATTTATTTCTTTATTTACTGTATTGCCAAAATCCCTCGTTATATAGAATTCCGTGAATTTAAAGAATTATCGGGCACTCGAGGTCCGCCGAGGTGTCACGGTATTTCACGAGCTTGCTGCGGGTGAGATATTTCCCACGCGACATCGGGGCTCTTAGGAGCGCAACATTTATTTTATATTACATTCTGGTAATACTTGTATTTCTTTTATATTGCCTGTTGTAATAGATCTTCTGTTCTTTGTTGAATGTACGAGGCCAATAGAAGAATATTGGTTTATTATTGGAAGGGTGCTTCACGTATGATATTGTAAATATTTTGTTACCTTTGAATAAAAGACGGATGAATTTACGGATGGAAAACTCCCCAACTTCGGTCCACCTCGCATCCCCTCTGGGTAGGTTCCTTTTTCCTCGGCCCTATTACTAGCATCTTCTCGGGTGGTATCAGAGCAGTCTTCTCTGCTATTCTTTCTTATTTAAAGTGGTAAATATGACTGTTCATAGTAAAGATGTACAAGGGTCAATTGGACCTGTTAATGAAGATAAGATACGCGATTGTTTCGGTCTCGAATTGCTACGAACCGAGAAGCTGGTATATGAACTGTGTATTAGTGGAGTACCCCCTGCTGGCACACTAGACGATAACATTAGATTACTTCGTTCCTCGTTAAGTAAACCTGTTAGTTTATCGAGCTGTCAACCTTCTATTCTTAAGAGTACGTTAGGTCATATCGGGGTTTCTCTGTCGCAAATAGAGTCTACATTGGACTAGTTTAGCCAACGTCAAGGTTATGTCACAAGAAAGCAGATTCGCCGTATTAAAGCACGTCTGCTTCATTACAGGAACCGTGTGTCTGATCTCCAGGTATTATTTGGTGATAGAAGATACTAGTTCTTCCCTTCACGTCTGTGCGTAATTCATTCACATCAACTCTCGGGTTATCGCGTTTTTGACCAATATCATATTCAATTCTAGTATTCTTCGAAAACCCTATCACAAAATTGCATTCATGCTTAAGTACACAACATTCATTACCACCATTAAATTCACACGCATGACGAACATCAATTCACCTCAATAAATATATCATGGGGATCTTTTCGAATACTGCATCACATTATTCAATGAAAAACCCCAATGAATTACTATACATCAAACAACACATTAATTATTTACTTTATCTCGACGATCCTATACAAAAAACTTATTACTTATATGCGCATCATGCTCCATCAATTCTCAATTCATTTTCCGAATACTGAAGCACGTTATTCTTGAAGACTACCTTATCCATGCATATTCAAAATTCACCATTAATGTGATAATACCGTCATTTTGTCCACAAAAATCACATATATAACGTAAAAATATATCTTGTATTACTCCAGTTTACGCACATCACTTACTTTATGGTCGCCTTCAAATTAAACATATCTACATAATAAATCACACACCGAAATTCGCTTATGATGACCTTATCTTAGCAAGAAAATGTATCAATCATGACTGAGAATCTCCTGCATAATGCCTACTATTAACCGCTTGAACTTAAATACATAACAGACGAAATATTATTTTCGTGGATTATTCACGATGAACACACAATATTTCCTGTTCGTTACGGAGTAATGGTCGACGATTGTACGGTATAATTCAAGTTGTTTTACCTTTTACATGTCACATTTTTTGACACCATGAAATTAATTCCACACTACATTACACATCTGCATAGCAGAATAGGCGAAAGATATTTATTTGGGGTACTTACCGAAATGGTGGCTTCGGGATGATAACGTCTCCCATCTCTCGGATCTTATCTTTATCATTTGGCATCCATCACAACATTTTCCGGCCGTTTTGGGACCACTTATTTTTAGTGCCTCATTATTTGATAGTGTGATGTCATGGAATCAATTCTCTTAATATGTTGTGACATCGTAGTACCGTACCTGAAACTTGTAATGAACAATTAGTACAATATCATACACTTAAATGGCATTTACAACATACTGAATTAACACTCGCCTTATTTTTTAAGAGAGTAGATATATCTTTTCCCGTTTACAGTTAACAATTCGTGCAGTTTGTATAATATTTCTTTACATCTATAATGGACTACGATCTTGCTTCTTTCTAGTCGTGTGCGATACGTCTGATGGCCTTTTTAGAAGAATTTATTGTCCCTATTGTTTTCTCAAGACAAAATAACTTCTACGACACAATAATAAAAGTTGGTTTGCATTTAGTACATCTGCGGAATGGTTCGGCCTGCAATCTCCCTTCCAGATGATTTTGACATTTATTGCATAACTTCCTTAATACATGACGCTCTTGAAATAATTTGATCTTGGCAAAGGAACATGTTTAACAATCCGTCGCCTTCATGACTTAATGTACCAATCGACTATCTCAACATGTGTCTCGATTATCGAATTATATCGTAATAGAGGGACAATGTATGACCAGACCGACTCCAATCCTCAGACCTTAATGCTACTCTCGATCGTTCAAAGACGGCGAATCGAGTAGCCGAAATTGTTGGAAATGTGGGTTTGTTTTGGTTTGTTGTTATCGTATGTAGTCGGTGTAATTTTATTAAATTTGACGATAAATGTTAGTTTCTTTGTAGAATATAAGTGTGCGAGTGTATTTATATGAGTCGGTGGGTACATAGGATCTGTAATTATACGCAGTAATGTGAGAATGTGCTTGTTTTGATCGTATTTTTACTCATTAAAAAACATGAGTGCAGTGGGTGGACCAGTTTTTAGTCTAACTATGGCAATGCCTCTCATACAACTATTCTTAAGTTTCGTACGAAATAGAACATTAGAAGAGAAATCGATTAGGAATATACATCGTGATTATTTTGAAGTCCATGGCAGAACCGTAGCGTGCATACATCATTTTGAGAATAGGTCTGAGGTTAGGAAATCTAGTTCTCTACTTCCAAACTATTCGTGTTCCTCGAAAAATATTAACTTAGATAGAATATAATTGATATTGTGTTATTCCGTCAATGTCTATGTGCTTCAAAGTGTCTAGTGATTTAGGTGCAAGTGTATTTTACAATAATCTGTGCTTTGCCTGCGGAAATGTTTGGCTGGATCTTGGAGTATAACAAAACTTATAAGTGTGACAGATGGAGCAATCTGTATACTGTTACACAAATGAAATAGTGATTTAGAGGGATTAGTTGGGTTTGTAACGTAGGGTTTTACACTACCAACACCTTCCGATTCATGCTGTGGCTATCAATTATCAAGCAGACTGTGCCGAACTGAAGCTCGTGCATGTAGTTAAATATCAATGTTTAGTCAATAGAGTTTTTCCACTCATGTTATTTAATGGGTAAAAACCTATTAGGCTATATCTTTAGTGTCTGAACGTTTCATTACTAAGGTTACTATCATTGCGTGAAGTGCTGTTATGCCATATATCAACATTATATTAACATCATGTTAACAATCATTTCGGGTGTACTTGATCTGAGTGACACCGAGCTCGAAAGCTGCAGTCGCTTAAGTGCGCCAGTGTCCAGTATTCGGGAGATAGTAGGTTCGAACCCCACTGTCGGCAGCCCTGAAAATGGTTTTCCGTGGTTTCCCATTTTCACACCAAGCAAATGCTGGGGCTGTACCTTAATTAAGGCCACGGCCGCTTCCTTCCCACTCCTAGACCTTTCCTGTCCCATCGTCGCCATAAGACCTATCTGTGTCGGTGCGACGTAAAGCAATTAGCAAAAAACTAACAATGATCTGAGTGACTCACACGGTTAAGGAGCTGGCCTTCTGATCCCACGTTGCTGGATTCGATCCTGACTCAGTCCGGTGGTATTTGATGGTGCTCAAATACGTCAGCCTCGTGTCGGTAGATTTACTGGCACGTAAAGGAACTATTGCAGGACTAAATTTCGGCATTTCGACGTTTCCGAAACCCGTAAAAAATGTAGTTAGTAGGACGTAAAACGAATAACATTATGATTTCGGGTGTAATTCCCATTCATTGGGTGGTGAATTTAAGAAATTATCTACCACTTCAAAACTCAGGCAACAAGTTATGTTTGTGTTTCACAATTCTCATGAGAGCGAATAAATCGAGGAATTTTGCACTTTAATTTATTTTGAAACATTCAAAATGATGTTAGAAATATCATTTTAACAGTTTTATCACGTGTTTTCATCTATCCAGCGAAGTGAAATCTAAGAGAAAACGTTATTTGACGAATTGAAATGTCTAAATCAGGGCCTCTCAGGGTGCATGCGCGTGGTGCATGCACTGTGCACGGTGCAAAAGACGACTTCGCTTGGTTGACCAGAGTGCAGACCCCCACTCCTCTCTCCCTACACCTGTCTCCCCGTTCGGCCTGTCTCCGCGTTCCTCACCTTCACTGCTGTTTCTCCCCCACTGCGAAATGTTTACGTGTGGTGAGCGGAGACGCACAGTTGTATGGGACAAGGTTACCAGTGTTATTAAAAAAATTAAAAAAGTGAATTAGAAATACACATACATGTTTGAGAGGAATGTAAACATAATTTTAAAAAAATGCAGAACCCGTAACCAAAATGAAAATGCCACAGTACTGGAACAAAACTCATTTGTGGATATAGAATGCTCTTCTTCAAGCTGTTTCAACTTCCTTAATTCTTTCTCTCTGACGTCTCCTATGATTTCACAATAATTTTCCGAATGTAGTCTGTTGTAGTGTCTTTCAATAGATGATTTTCTTACGCACGTAATTATCGTCCCACAGATTAAGCATTTGGCGTTATCGTCACGACAAACAAACAAAAAAAAATACGAAAGTTCCCAGTTCGATTGAAATGGACTTTCGGAAGTCTTTGCTTTCTTCGAAACAGGTTGCTCCATTATTATGTTGTTGTCGTGCGCTTGTCTATTTCACTGATAAACACGTCGTCTACCACCAAACGCTTCGTCGCTCTCAGCACACTACACCATCTGAGTCAAGCCGAGTTGAGGCGAAGCGTACCGATGCACAGTGCACAGAGCCTATGCACCTCGCTCTGCACGCGTGAGAGTTTGGACGTTTGAGAGGCCCTGGTCTAAATAATCAGCTTGTTGGTCTCTTTTCTAGTAGAATATATGTGATTCTAGTTGATTATATGTGATGCGTACTTGTTGGCGAAGCGATTTCATACGTGTAAAAGTGATTTTCCTTACGATGTTACATTTATCATATTAAATTACGGCCGTTTATATAAAATGCACGTGATATTTTCGTGTTAACCAATACCAGCAATTCGGCTACTTCGGCCGCCATGTTTTTCTTATATTACGGTCTGAGGATTGGAGTCGGTCTTGGTATGACCACCGTATATGAATTTGGTTTGGCCCGTTTGATTCAACACACTTCGTGTTCTCTAATTTTTAAAAGGGGCACTGGAATTATAGTATTTTAGAAACGATACTAATGCTCGCACCAGTGTCCAGTCAACACGTTCCTTGGCCTCCGCTACACATTTCTGTCATTAAAGTTCCATGCTATCTATTGACGTCTGTTTATCTTCCGCTGAAGAAAATACAATATGCATTCAATATTATCTCGTCGTACTATGATATTTTATTACCGACCGTCACCTAATAAAATACCACGGGGTTCTGAGTTCGAATTCACCGGAGCCTTTAATTTGATATTTGTTATTTGTTAAGCTGAGCGAGTTATTATTCCCTTTACTGACCTACTTGGACGTATGACGACTGGGCGTACAATGACCGGACGTATGATTTATTTAATTTTGCGTTATCGTAAGCTTCCAATGTTCTCCTTACTTTAATCCACAGCCAATGGAAGGTTATACTATGTATATAACCTGTTTCATGACATAACCTCACAAACAGCGCGATCATATCGCCCGTACATTTAACTTAACTCACGCACAATACGATCATTCAACTATGTAAAAAATAATAACACTAATACTTAATGACATAATCTCACGCAACGCGATCGTATCGTAATAATAATACAAATACTAACATGATGTAACACTTCACAGCCATATATAGAAATAATAATAATAATAATAATAATCACGATCGAAAAATAATAACCATAATAATTCGAGTTCGATATCTGCATTAGTTATCCATGGGTGAGAGAATATTGTTTTCAAGTTATACCTGTTATCGCACTTGCGTCACTAGAAAACGCTTGTGTTGCTGCAGGAGGAGTGAAGTGTGCGGACTCACTCCGTAATATCGATAGACCGTCATCTAGTAGCGCTTATGTCCCTGTTTCGCCTTCTGTAGACAAAACACGGTGTTGTTTTCTGTGTAAATCGGCGGATCATCTACGAAACGCTTGTCCTCGACGACAGTTTTCTATACGTAGCAGTGGTAACTTTGGTTCTCAGCCCGTAGAACGTAAGTGTTACGAGTGTGGGTATGCCACACATTTACGTCCTCACTGTCCTGTATTTCAACGAAAATGTGCCCAATCATATGGTGTTGATCGCAGCAACAGGAGTTGACTAGGAAAGTTATCATGTAACAGAGTGGCAGGAGGAGTGCCTCACACACTCGACGTCCATCCGCCGTTGTTCATTCCTCAAACTGAAGGTTATTCTGATCTCTCAAGTGTGTTTGAATGCCATCTGTTTGGGTCTCCTAGTAATTTGCGAGATAGGACTCGAGTAAAGGACATTCAGCGACCTCAACTGCCCTATTACCGAGTTCGATAGCTGCAGTTGCTTAAATGCAGCCAGTATCCAGTAATCGGGAGATAGTGGGTTCGAACTCCACTGTCGGCAGCCCTGAAGATGGTTTCCGTGGTTTCCCATTTTCACACCAGGCAAATGTTGGGGCTCTACCTTAATTAAGGTCACGGCCGTTTTCTTCCCATTCCTAGGCCTTTCCCATCCCATCGTCGCCATAGGATATATCTATGTCAGTGCGACGTAAAGCAAATAGCAAAAAAATAGCAACTGCCCTATTTGAATGTTAAAATGAACAAGGTACCCCTCTCTGCCGTAGTTGATTAGGGGAGCGTAGTGTCTTTAATTGATAAGGGACTTTATGAATTGCTAAAGGACTCCAATAAGTTTAATAGACTAGAACCTGTGTCTTCTACTTATGTGACTGCGAATGGCATTAAGCTAGGTATTCTTGGCCGATTTAGATTTTCTGTAAGAATTGCTTCCTTTTCTTGGAAATTCAGCTTTGTGGTTGTCAACGAGTTATCCTGTGCAGTCATACTGGGAGCCGATTTCATTGAACATTCTGGGCTCAGTCTTAATTTGTCTGCAGGATCTATTCATTTTCAGTTTCAGCCCTAGATATTGATCCCTGTGTTTCATCAATATCTTTTGAATGGAAAGGTCAAGTCTATTGAGACTGTTGCAATGAAACAATAAAGTAAATCACCTTTTTTACTTATAATTGCATTAAGCAAATCAATTAATCATACACAGTACATGTTTCATTCCATTTGTTTCATCTTCAGCTGTATTACAATGCTTAAGTGACATGGCAAAGTATTTATCTTCTTAAGAACATCTTAATAAACCGAGCTCGATAGCTGCAGTCGCTTAAGTGCGGCCAGTGTCCAGTATTCGGGAGATAGTGGGTTCGAACCCCACTGTCGGTAGCCCTGAAGATGGTTTTCCGTGGTTTCTCATTTTTACACCAGGCAAATCCTGCGGCTGTACCTTAATTAAGTCCACGGCTACTTCCTTGCCACTCCTAGCACTTCCCTGTCCCATCATCGCCATAAGACCTATCTGTGTCGGTGCGACGTAAAGCATCTTGCAAAAAAAACATCTTAATAAATACCTTGTTTTACTTAAAATCTACGTGAATTTAAAATTAAGATAAATTAAAATCAATGTGCCTGGTTGAATGGGGTGGTGAAATGAGAGGGAAAATGGATTTACTTATATAGCCTGTTTTAAAACTATATCTGTTCATTTGAACAGACGTAAAAATGTTTTGTATCCAGCATTTTTTCACTATGATATATGATGTTCTGCTTGTCTACTAAAAAACGTTTTTGAAAAATAATACTCCTTCGTCACTGTTCTATACTTAACAAGGATGCTCTCTTCATGAAGCTAATTTCTTGCAATTTCTTGCAATTGCAATGAGACTATGTTGATGTTGCCCTACCTGATGTGTTCCAGCTGATGGCCGAGCAAGCAGTGTGTGTTCAGATTTTGTGTAAGGAATTGTCCAATGTCCTTACGGATAAGCTTGGGCTAACAAACGTCCTCGAGTACAAGATCGAACTTACCAATCACACCCCCATATCAGTTTGCACCGCTCAAAATGAAAGTCCTCAAGGATCAAATCCAAGCTATGTTAGATCAAGGTATCATTCGGACTCTACATCTGCCTACTCGTCACCTGTATTTCTGGTTTTGAATAGGAATATTGCTGTTGAATCTTTCCTATTGCTTGATATACAGTCGTGTTTTGCTTGGTTCAGTAAGGCCCATGTCTTCACTTACGTAGATCTGAATCAGACATATTTTCAAATACTGTGCCCCTGGCAGAGAAATCCAAACATTTAACAGCTTTTGCTACCGATTGGAATCGTTTCGAATTCGAGAGAATTACTTTCGTGTGCGCCATGGGTGCTTCAGTTTGTTAGACAATTCTTTCTGACATCAAATTCATATTCGTCATCAATTATTTGGATGATCTGATATATTCAGTGAGGATCTTGATCAACATGTCAGTCACCTTTGGGAAGTTTTTAGCTGTCTAGAGAAACCAGGTTTAACTGTCAAAACTACAAAGGTCTCGTTCGCCAGACCACAGATTTCGTTCTTGGGACATATTGTGTCATTTAGTGGATTAATTATTGATCCTGATCTTACGAAATCTGTAAGTGAGTTACCTCCTCCTCGTAACGTCAGAGCTGTTTCCAGTTTCATCGGAATGTGTAATTTCTTTAGAAAGTTTGTGCCCGATTTTGCTCAGAGGGCTATTCCATTGAACTATCTTCGGAGGAAAGGGGTCAAGTTTGTTTGCGGATCTTAGCAGCAGGTTGCTTTTGAGGATTTAAAATCTGCTATTGCAAACCCTCCCGTCTTACTTATTCCGGATTTCTCCAAGCGATTTATTGTTCAGATGGATGCTTCTAGGAGCGCTATTGATGGGGTTCTCCAAGACACTGATCTTACGAAATCTGTAAGTGAGTTACCTCCTCGTAACGTCAGAGCTGTTTCCAGTTTAATCGGAATGTGTAATTTCTTTAGAAAGTTTGTGCCCGATTTTGCTCAGAGGGCTATTCCATTGAACTATCAACTTACGATCATAACGAGAACCACAAAGCAGCATACCATCCTTGATGACGTATGGCTTGAAGTCTCCCTCAGAAATTCTTCGGATAATGCCAGCTAGAGTTTATGCGTCCAGAACGTTAACCTCTGTGAAAGTAAAATTCTCTGTGTATGAGCTCGAAGCGCTTGCTGTCTTGTTCGCTTTGAAAAAATTCCGTTTTTACCTTGAGCACTCTGTGTTTGACCTTGAGAGTGACAATCAGACTCTCTTGGTTTTCACGGAAACCTCGTTCGACTGGTAGACTCGCTTGCTGGGCCGTCCGTATTTCCGTGTTAAGTTCTCTTTGAAGCATATTAAGGGCTCCGAGAATGTCGTTGCTGACGCTTTGAGTCGTATGTTTTTCCCTGTTGCTGCTGATCTGGTAGAAGAAGAAAAGGTTGGGATTGCTCATTCTGTTCTAGAAATTCCCGAATTGTTTTAGGATTTGCGTGAGCATCAAGGTAATGATGAAACTCTAGCTGGCATTATCCGAAGAATTTCTGAGGGAGACTTCAAGCCATACGTCATCAAGGATGGTATGCTGCTTTGTGGTTCTCGTTATGATCGTAAGTTGAAAGTCGTTCTTCCATCTGCCATGGTCCCTATGATTTTCAAATATTTCCACGTTTCCCCTTTGGGTGGTCATCTTGGCATCTTCAGAACTCGAGTAAAGATTAGAAGTCATTTTATATAGAAGGGTATGGATGGAGATATTCGTAAGTAGGGCAAAGTAAGGTAATTTGGTGATAATTTTCGATTATAGCAACATAAAGAGGGAAAATACATTATTTATTTCCTTTAAATTCCATGTATCATTTAGAACAGAACATTAGCTAAAAGTTTTGATCATGAATATATTCTTGCAATTACTTCATCTTGAACTCTTTATGATTTTATGCAACTCAGTTAAGTTAGGTTATTTGGTGGTAATTTGGTGATAGTTATTTTAGAACCCTTTTTAATTTCAGGAGTTGTATAACTACATTTCACAGGAGTTTTCGTCTTATGATGAGTCTTCAGAACACAAGTGACACATTCACATGATTATGTCATTAGTATCTTGTGATTAGAAATCTTCATCCATAGTATGTGTACAAAAGCTGCACTGAATCCACTTTTCCAAAGTTTTGCGTTTTGAATCATTAGAGTACGATTTTTTGCATAAGGCACATATTCAATCATCATCTAACTTTACACCTGAAGGTCCAGGAATCAGTAAATCAACATGAGCGCTGTTAGGCATCTCTCCTACTACTGTCACTGCTCGGGAAGAGTGTGACACCTCTCGGAAGAGTCTCTTCTGTTTTTTGTGATCACGTCTTGGTTCTATGGGAAGCTGAAGGAAGCGCTCAACATTGGAATTTGAGTCTGCAGATTCACGTATTTCTGTGATAGATCTCTCAGTTATGAAAGATGAGGCAATAGCTACAGAAGAGTTCACATTTTGGTTAAAAGGCACTATTCCAGCTTTCTAAATCCACCTGTTATGTTGGCAAGGTAGAAATTTGAAAGAAATGCAGGATTGCACAATGAATGGAAATTAAACTGGTCTGGTTTATCGTTGGGGTGATTTCGCATGTAATCCAAGTTTGGGTAAGATACCTTCTGCAATATCTCTTTCTTCACTGTTTTGGAGCCATCATTTGAGAGACGACCATGGAAAACCTTTGAATTTTGAGGCTCGGTGCACTGTCATTTTACCATCAGTCACTCATCTAGCCGCCTCCACTAAGCCTGCACTGTTGTACTGCTTGTACACTTAAGGATTATTATCTTGTCGAGGCTTTCGTTTCATGTTGGTTTTATTTTTGCATTTTACCGTAAGCTAATTTGGTGACGGCCTATTTTCTGAAAATGATGATGAAATTTGTTAATTTACACTACCTACAACTGAAATATGTATAAAATTCTCATTCCTTCAGGCATTTAATGAACCAAGCTGGAAATAGAAAATAACATTATTGTGGGTTACCATCAGCTGAGTAGAAACTGCTTAAATATTTCGGTATTTTCTTAAGGTTTGTCCCGAAAATTGTTACGGCATTAAACTTTTCTCTCAATGGAAAAAAGTAACTCACTTTCTTAGGAACAGTTCGACACCAATACTAACTAAAAAAACGGTTTATTGCCACAGTTTATTTCACTTGAATAGCACACTGCATTTAATGTCTGCACTTGCCAAATCACTACAGCTGAGTGTTACAAAATCTCATACCTCAGTAAGTGAAAGAATCCAAGGATTATACCTGAGCGCGAGACAAAGGAAAAACCCAGGACACCCAGCTGACAACAGATGAGCACAAAAACAGAACAGGTTTTGTGGTGGCATTCCTTTAAAACATTATCACCAAATTACCTGTATCACCAAAGAACCTTACTTCACCCTACATTCGATCTTGTACTGCCTTGTCGCAATAAGACATATCTGTGTTGGTGCGATGTAAAGCCATAGCAAAAAAATGTACTGTCACTTCCTTAAGTAAGCCAGCTCAGAATACCGATTAGGTTTCCTTGCCTCTGAACAAGTTAATCGCCCTGTGGCGAAGCTGTTTTTGGACCATTTAGGACCTTTTCCGCGTTCCTGTTTAGGCCGTAGATATGTGCTAGTTTGTGTTGATGCATTTTCCCGTTTCGTTTGGTTATTTCCCACGCATGATGCCACAGCCAAAAGTACTGACTTATGTTTGAAACAGATTGTTGGAATGTTTGGTCCTTGCATGTATCTGATGTCGGACAATACTTCAGTGTTCACTTCTCATGAATTTAAGTAGTTCTGCTTTGGGTTAGAAATAACCCATATTACTACTTCTCCCCACGATCCAAACTCTTCATATCCGAACGTTTTAACTGCAACTTGAGATCAGCCTTGATTGCCTACCACTCAAATGATTACTCTCGTTGGGACTCTAATTTGAAGTGGTTGTCTTTGGCTTTCAACTCAGCTAAGCATGAAACGCATCGGCAAACTCCTATCAAACTCATTATAATCATTATAAAATATCAAAGCCAATCGGCAGCCCACTATCAGGTTTCTTAGCCAATATTTATTTAAATAATCTTGAGAAAACCATTTTGAACACATATCAGAAAGAAATAAAATTATGGGTCCGTTTTGTTGACGACACGGTGGTATTTTTAAATGGAGACCTCATTACTCCCGAAACATTTCTGGGTTGTTTGAATTTGCTTGACAGCAACATTAAATTCACTATGGAGAAAGAAATCGATAAAAAGTTAAATTTCTTGGACCTCACATTAACAAAAACCAACAATAGGATAGATTTCGATATTTTTAGGAAACCCACACAGGCCATCACTACCATCAATAAAGATTCCAACCACCCAGGAACCCACAAACAATCAGCTTACAACAGCTACATTAGTAGATTACTAAAACTTCCCTTGAGTAATGAAAACAAACTGAAAGAAATTAGAATAATAAAACAAATTGCTAAAGCAAATGGCTACAACCCAGAAATGATAGACAATATTATACGTAAGAAAGAAAATGGAGAAAAAAAGAAAAAACATGAGAAAAGAAAGAAAATCCATGAACATAATAAATTTGTGACATTTACATATTTTGGAAGTCAAGTTTTTAAAATCGCGAATATATTTAAGAAATTTCAACTAAAAACAGCTTTCCGAACCACAAATAAAATATCAGAACATATATATAATGCACACAGTGTCAATAAAAAAGATATATATACTAATTCGGGAGTATACAGGCTCACTTGTAACGACTGTAAAAAGTTTTATATAGGTAGAACCGGGCAAACCTTAAATCAAAGATATCAAGAACATTTTAAGGCAATAAAGTACAACAAGTATTCAGCTTTTGCGGAACACATTTATAACAATAACCATAGCTTTTTAGGGATCGAAAAGGACATGAAGTTAATTTTTAAAGGTAATTATGGATTTGAATTAAATACACGTGAAAACATTGAGATTTTTTTAGCGCAGACTAGGGAACCAGATAAAATTTTAAATGAAACAGCCGCAAGCAACATCTTGTTTACAATCTTGAGTTGACGTGAACATCAGGTGCTCACTACGTAACCTTGAGGTGACGAAACATCATGTGCTTGCAGTGCGGTTCCGTAGTTAAAGCTGAACGCTTGTTAGTACTCGACCAACAGCCTGAGCACGAAGGAAAGCCAGCCTTAACATGGTATGTCCATAATTTTTACAACAACATTGTAAGTTTACATGTATTGATTTCATAATTTTAACACTTGGTTTCTTTTTTCTCAATTTACAGTTGATGTCAACAGGGCTACAAATTTAAACTCATTTTTAACTCATTTTGACGACACACTTATGTGAAATTAAATTTAAATATTAACACTGATGATGGACCTTAGTGTCCGAAAACCGGTTATGTTTTAAAAACGTGTGTGCTGATACGACTGTATATATCAATAATAATAATAATAAAATATCAAACTCATGTTTGCGTTCTCTCCTAATTCTCCATTAGCCAATCTCTGGTCAATTAATGACCTTTCGCCGGAGGTTATTGAACCCTCTCCATCCGTGAAAATTGGACTATAGCCCCTCGTAATCTTCTTGCTTCTCACGCTCGTGTGGAGCGTTATTAAATAAGGGTCGCAAAGGTGGTAATTTCAAGGTTGGAGATTCTGTCTTCGTTACGAATTATCCTGTGAGTTCTAAGGCCAGTCGTCAGGCTGCAAAGCTAGATCCTTGATATCGTGGTCCGTGGGAAATTGTGAAGTATTTGATGCCCGTCACTTTTTTGGTTCGGGATAATTCAAACGGAAAACTGACCCTGTACATCTTTCTCAGGTAAAGGCAACTTAATACTTTATTAAGAGAATGTTTTGGTAACTGCTATTCTCGCCAAGTTTCGGTAATTTACTATTCGTCTCTTGGTAAAGTCTAAGTTATGAGGTGTTCTGCCTTTTAATGTAGTAACTTATTCAGAAACTGTTGACCAAGATGGTAAATGTTTGGACCGTTCACTGTATGTCAGGTCAGTATTAGGATATGTATTATTCTGTTTCCCTAAACTTATGCCTGGAGCTATGATTTGTCAGATCACATTTAGGATATTGTAATTTCCAGGCTACTTATTATTGTAAGTTCTTTATATATATTTCTTCTCATTTTGACATGTCAGCTCTTTATTTTGAGACTTCATATTATATTAAGTCTATGTACTGTGTGTGTAATGTCCTGTCATTCACTAGTTTACTGCGTTTGAGAAGTACTCCTTGTTCCTCAATCCTTTTACCTCATTTGGTGCCGCCGTTTTCCTGTGTATTATTTCTGTCGCAGGAATTCCTCTGAGAGTAATCGTGGTGTTAACAAGACTTTGGAGAATCCTGACATCCAATCCTAATGGTTCGAAATGGCCAGTCAATCTACTAGGAGAAATTTGGAGCCTCCCTCTTTGGTGCTTGGTGCTTGCTGCTAGGCTATGTGATGTTGGGGAATCATCATTCTATATCTGTTACCCGCTGCCTCATCGGTGATATGCTGTCCAGCTGTTGGAGACTTAAGTCTCCTCTTCAGAGTGTGCTACCCGCTCTGTTTACGTGACCTTCTATGAACTCGTATCGGCATTTGGCGCACCTGGCGTTGTGTGCATGTTGCGTGCTTTAAAACCGGTTGGGTAAATGGCCGCGTAACTCACTCCCACAAGCCAAGCTACATTTTATATCGACAGCTACACTGTTATGACTATTCAGTGCCACGCACATGTGTATATTGTATCTCCATTGGACCAGGGATAAAACTCTGTAAAGTGAATTGTATGGGCTTGGTCCAGTCTCAGGCGGGTAGGTTAGCACAGATATTTTTTGTTTATTTTCAAAAATTGTATAGCAAGACTTCGAATTACTCTCTCAGGCTCAAAAGGTGCTATGATGTGAGAGTATCTTATTGGTATGCGATTTTCTGTTTCAACATTGGTTGTTCCCCCCTCCTATTCCTTCCCCGTCCCTTCTCAAGCGTAGTCTTGGTGGCTGGTTGTGTCCAAAGTTTGAGTCTCATTACTTGTTTGTCGCTCTATCTGAGCATCTACTTTGGGGTTCCTTTCAAATCCGAGGCTGCTGGGCTGCGAGCACCGGAGCTTAATTCGTCAGTGAATGTTGCTTGTGTATATCGAGTGAAAGGTTAATGCTTGAGGCAGCGAATGGGTGTGTAATTGGGTAAGAGTTGTGCTTCTGTGTGTGCTGTTCTGTGTGGATGTGCCGCATTCGTAGCCGAGGGGCCTATGGGCCAGTTGAAGGCCGTTTAATTTTGTAATATGTATTTCTTTAATGTTACATTCTGGTAATACTTATTACCTGTTGGTAATAGATCTTCTGTTCTCTGTTGAATGCACGAGGCCAATAGAAGTCTATTAGTTTATTATTGGAAGGATGCTTCACTTATGATATTGTAAATATTTTGTTATCTTTGAATAAATGACGGATGAATTTACGGATGGAAAACTCACTAACCTTGTCCACCTCGCTTCCCCTATGGGTAGGTTCCTTTTTCCTCGGCCCTAATGCTAGCACCTTCTCAGTTGTACTCTATTTCTATGTTGTTGATATGCATTGCAGTTGTTATGACAATCTGACGTTAGCTTATTTGTTGAAAGGGGGAATCAGGCTGTGGTGCAAGTTGTAAGTATCATGCTGTCAGATGTGTGTAAGTTCTGTAAATTGGAGAAGTTTAAAGTTAGCGAAATGAAGAAATGAAAGGACACAAGGGGATGATAAACGAGTGAATTAAGTACTGCAGTGTTGACGCTTACCTTTATCTCCGCTGGGAATGTTATCTTGTGTGAAGAGTTTTTAGAGTACTGGCGGTCGCCGACGTTCTGCTTCTCGTATTGTAAGTGTGTAGTCTTAGTGGAGGGGATTGAACTTGAGAAGGCGGGGCTATAGGCCTGCGGGTTGCGCATAGGGAGGAGTTGCTTGACTCTGGCGGGAAGAGGGTGGTGATGAGTTCGTCAGCCTAGTGGGAGTGCTTATTGTTTTTGTCTTAAAAACTATTAAGAATTTATTATCTTGAACATTTAACTTATGGAATAGGGTTAGTATCTGTTCATAAAGGGGGCTTTTATTATCTATTGGATCATTTATGTTTTGACTTGTATTGTGTTTCTGGTCCAAAAATGTAGATGTTTTCGAACTCAGTCATGATTCTACCTTTATAAATTCTTTTTAAAATATTTAAGATTGAGCTCAATCGCAGAGAAACTATGTCCTGATTCTTTAATGTGGTTTTGCTCATTGCTGAGAATTTGTTATGTTTTTGAGTGTTGTAGTGCTCGGCATATCTAGTTAAAAAACTTCTTCCAGTTTGACCCACATATGAAAAACTGCACTTAACACATGTAAGTCTGTAGATGTCAGAACCAGAATATTTGTTGTTGATAGAATTAACTGTGTTATGATTGAAAAACAAATTTCGTTTTGAGTCTTTAAAGCAGTTTTGATTTCATGTTTCTTTAAGCGATTGGTAACTTGGTGTATAATTGGATTAGTGTACGTGAAGGTTGCATATTTTGGTTTACTGGTTATTGGAGAGAGGTTTGTGACTAATTTCAGTTTCACCTTGTTTATTTTGTTGATTATGGGATTGTATCCATTGAAGCTGGCAATTTATTTTATGAGGTTTAATTTTTTCTTTACATTCACAGTCGGAAGAGGAGTTTTTAAAGCCCTATAAACTAAGCTGTGAAATGAGCCCTGTTTATGTGATTGTGGGTGTAAAGAACTATGTTTTATGGTTATTGGGGTTAAACGGCTGTCTATAAATTTGAAAATCAAATTTGTCTGCGATTCTTGTGATTGCGATATCTAAAAAGTTGCTTGAACTATAATTTTCCTCTTCTTTAGCGAACTTGACACAATTATCTAAATTGTTTAAATAAGTTAGGATATTATCACTGTTGTTACATCTATTGTCGATTATTGCCAGCGTCTCATCGACGTAGCGAAGCCAAATTCACAGTCCATTAATTGTTTTTACTATTCTGTTATGTTCAATGTTGCCCATGTAAATAGCGAGTATCCCTGAAATGAGGTCTCCCATGGCTAGACCTTCTTGCTTGTATATCTTGTTGTCTGTCTGTTAGGTCATCAGCTCAGAGGGTGGTTGGATCCTCAAATAGCATCACCAAAGGCTATGCAGTTATAGGGAAACCACAAAAACCAATGGCAGTACCAAAATGAAGCATACTAGGCAAGATGAGGAGTGAGGTGGTTTGCTATTGCTTTCCTCACTGGGCCAGACAGTGCTATTGTAGCACAACTAACCCTATGAGCAACACCTTTCTTGACATTCAGACACACTGTTTGTGCTCTGAATGTCATTAATCAGCACCACCCATACCCCAGCAGCTTCCATTTTGTCACAGCCATGATGAGACTGGGACTTCAGTGGAAGCTACACATTGTTCTGGCCTGTGCCAAGAGATGGATGCAAAAGTACTGTATACATCAAGAAATGACAGCAGGCAGTATTAAAGGTTCAATAGTCATTGTGCAAAACAAAACAGTAATTTTATGAATTCATCTATTTCTATTAAACTTAAGGTACGGTCATTCAAAATATTGTTTTTGTAATTTCTATAGTTTAATTGTCGGGAATGTTCGAGTACATATTAGTGATGTCGAAAGAAACCATTGTGTGATAGGGTTGCAAATTGAATTTACGTAAAGTTTTGCAGAGGTCGATTGAGTTTTTATAGGGTGATCATTGTTGAATTGAAAGTATTTTTGTTACTATTTGCTTTACGTCGCACCGCACAGATAGTTCTTATGGTGACGATGGGATAGGAAAGGCCTAGGAATGGGGAGGAAGCGGTCGTGGCCTTCACTAAGGTACAGCCCCAGCATTTGCCTCGTGTGAAAAGGGGGAACCACAAAAAAAACATTTCAGGGCTGCCGACAGTGGGGTTCGAACTCACTATCTCCCGGATGCAAGCTCACAGCTACGCGCCCCTTGCCGCGCGGCCAACCCGCCCGGTAAGTATTTTTAAAGTAATTTATAAAGGAATTGTGAGGTTTTATAAGTTGGAATGTTTCTGCTGTTGATGATGGGACGAATAGGGACATCTTTTTATGTATCTTTAGCAGAGATCTGGCAGTGGGTAATTTGGGAAGTTTTCAGATTGCATTGGGTTTTCATGATGGGGTCTTTGGCGATCTTAGAGTAAGTTTTATCACAAAGGAACTCTTCTGTTTTTTAATATAATGTATTTTATTTATTAGGACTGTAGTGTTGCCTTTGTCGGATTTTCTTACTATGGCATTGTTATTGTTTACTTTGTTTCATAAATCTTGAATCTGTTTCAAAAGGGTGGAATTATTATTATTAGCTATTTCTTTAACGAGTCTGGGTAGTTTCTTTTTTACTTCGTATCTGACGTCATTTTGTCTTTTTAAAGGAATTCGACTGTGTTCGACTCTACCTCCACGACTATGGTAATTATATCATCCGCTTTGTATGGGTTGGGCCAGTTATACTTTAGGCCTTTGTTAAACAGACGCAGTTCACTATCTGAAAATGTGGTGTCGGAAAGATTGATTGTGGTTGGGGGTGTTGTTCAGAGAGGAAGCGGGTGTCATTGTGTTTCTATTCTGGTCAGATTTAGATTTGGCTTCCTTAGACATGCTAACTTATGGTCCTAAGTTTTTGTTTTTCTAGTATAATCTGTAATTTATAATTAGTGTGTCTTAGATAGGAATTCGATTAAAGAGGTGATAGAAATTGTGAGATGGTAAAAGTTACTCGACCGGGCGAGTTGGCCGTGCGCATAGAGGCGCGCGCGGCTGTGAGCTTGCATCCGGGAGATAGTAGGTTCGAATCCCACTATCGGCAGCCCTGAAGATGGTTTTCCGTGGTTTCCCATTTTCACACCAGGCAAATGCTGGGGCTGTACCTTAATCAAGGCCACGGCCGTTTCCTTCCAACTCCTAGGCCTTTCCTATCCCATCGTCGCCATGAGACCTATCTGTGTCGGTGCGACGTAAAGCCCCTAGCAAAAAAGTTACTCGATAAAGTTACAAGTTTAAGAACGATTTTTTTCTTATATATCATTTTGATTTCATTTGTGAGCAGATATTATTGACCTTATTTTGAGTGTCATTTGACTTGTGGTTTGGAATGTTTTTCCTTTGTAAAGATTTTAGGAATTTTGGTATTAGACCAAGTTTCAAACATTCTTTTAAAATTTTCATGTCTTTTTTAATATTTTGCAGATTTTAGTTCCGAGGTTCTGTTACTTATTCTTATTCAAAATTGCCTGGTTGGCCTTGACATTACAAGTTACCTTTAATAACAAGGTATACAAACAAGAAGGTCTAGCCATGGAAGGCTCCATTTCAGGGATACTCGCTGATATTTACATGGACAACCTTGAACATAACAGAATAGTAAAAAACATTAACGGACTGTGTCTGTGGCTTCGCTACGTTGATGACACACTCGCAATAATCAACAACAGATGTAACAATAGTGGCAATATCCTAACTTATTTAAAAAATTTAGATAATTGTGTCAAGTTCGCTAAAGAAGACGGAGACAATAGTTCTATCAACTTTTAGATATCACAAGAATCGCAGACAAATTTGATTTCCAAATTTATAGAAAGCCGCCCTTTACTCCAATAACCACAAAACATAGTTCTTTACACCCACAATCACATAAACAGGCCTCATTTCATAGCTTAGTTTATAGAGCGTTAAAAATTCCTCTTTCGACTGTGAATTTAAAGAAAGAATTAAACCTCATAAAATAAATTGCCAGCTACAATGGATACAATCCCTTAATCATCAATAAAATATTCAACAATGTGAAACTGAAATTAGTCACAAACCTCTCCAATAACCAGTAAATCAAAATTGCTTTCAAGAATCAGAATTTGTTTTTCAATCATAACAGAGTTAATTCTATCAACAACAAATATCCTGGCTCTGGCATTTACAGACTTACGTGTGCTGAGTGTAATATTTCTTATGTGGGTGAAACCGGGAGAAGTTTTTAACTAGATATACTGAGCACTACAACGCTCAAGAACGTAACAAATTCTCAGCAATGACCAACCACATGAAAGATCCAGGACATAGTTTCAATACGATTGAGCGCGATCTTCAAATTTTAAAAAGAATTGATAAAGGTAGACTTATAACCGAATTCGAAAACCTCTACATTTCTTTGGACCAGAAATACAATACAAGTCAAAATTTAATTGATCCAATAGATAATAAACCCCCTTTATGAACAGATACTAACCTTATTCCATAAGTTAAAACTTCAAGATAATAAATTCTTAAAAGTTTTTAAGACAAAAACAATAAGCACTCCCACTAGGCTGACAAACTAATCACGCCCCTCTTCCCCGCCAGATGCAATCAACCCGCAAGCCCATAGCCCCTCCTTCTCAAGTTCACTCCCCTCCACTAAGACTACACACTTACAATACGAGAAGCAGAACGTCGGGATCTCCAGTACTCTAAAAACTTTTCACACAACTTGATGACATTCCATGCAGAGTCAAAGGTAAGCGTCAACACCGCAGTACTTATTTCACTTGTTTATCATCCCCTCGTTTCCTTTCATCTCTTCATTTATAGATCTTACACACATCTGACTGCGTGATATTTACAACTTGCACCACAGCTTGATTCCCCCTTTCAACCAGTAAGCTAACATCATATTGTCATAACTGCAAGGCACACCAACAACATAGGAATAGAGTACAACACAAGAAGATGGCCCAATGACACCATAACAAATTCATCCAGATGCCACTAATTTAAAATTCAGTAATAGTTTTTACCTAGAACTGTGACCAAAAAGTAACTTGTATCTCTACAAGTTACAAGCTGAAATAATAGAACTTATATTAATTCCTTCGAAATAAGAACTAACACAAGAACGTATTATATGACTAAATATTACGGTAAAACTTCATTGCGTTGGAATGTATGTCTTCATTAAGTGTTATGAAATATTTTTACTTGGAGCATTACTCATCATTGTCATTTTGTACCATTTAGTTTTAATTAAGTTATTTATTTATTTATTTATCGTATGATGTGCACAGATAGATTATATAAATAAGTATACAATATATACACAATATACACATGCAGAAGCCTATAGTTCCAAATCAAGTTCATCGATCCATTTTAAGGCCTCCTCAGTTGCGTTGTGTATGTCCTCCAAAGGACCTTGAAATGCTCTTTTTGGACACTCGGCAATTACGTGGTGAATGGTCTGTGAGGTAGCTCCACAATCACACCCAGAAGACTTCTGCCAGCCCCATTTATAAAGAGTATAGCCGCATCTTCCTTGATTGACTCTTATCCTGTTTAGAGTCCTCCATTGACGTCTGGGTAGATGGAATCCGGGAAGTTGAACATGAGGTAGAGTCACAAGATGTTGATTGGGAACAGAAGACTGCTGCCATTGGTGTAACCAGGTGTTCGTGATGGAGAACCCAGATTCTTCCAATGTAAGTGCAGTGTGTCAGGGTGGAGACCTAGACTTAAGTCATGGAGGGGCAGGTTGAGTAATATCCTGGTGAACGGGGAGGTTGGAGTCCTGGCTGGTCTTCTTCCACAGTTTTAGAAGAGCTTCAGACCTTCTTAAGCAAGGCGGTGGAATATTACTGAGTGTAGGCAGCCAGGCCACGTTAGTAGAACGAATACAACCAGTTATAATGTGCATTGCTTGATTTAGTTTAGCATCAATCTTCGCAGTATGAGCACTGTTCAGCCAAATTGAAGCGCAGTATTCGGCAGCTGAATAGCAAAGAGCTAGAGCAGTAGATCTCAACACTTGGTTGTTTGCGCCCCAGGATGTGCCAGCTAATTTTTGAAGAATATTATTCTGACTTTTAATCTTGGCGGCTGTGTTGTTTATATGATGTTTATATGTTAGGAATCTGTCTAATGTGACACCTAAATATTTTGGGAAGGGACAGTGTTGTAAGGATTGATTTCTGAATATTATTGTAGGCTTGTAGTTGGCAAATTTATTTCTGAGATGAAACACAGATGCAACAGTCTTTTGGAGATTTGGACGGAGACACCACTTTTGGAAGTATGTATCTATGTATGTATGTATGTATGTATGTATGTATGTATGTATGTATGTATGTATGTATGTATTAAGTTATATCTTACATTTTACTGTGCCGGCCCCGTGGTGTAGCGGTAGCGTGCCTGCCTCTTACACGGAGGCCCCGGGTTCGATACCCGGCAACGTCAGGGATTTTCCCTGGACCTGAGGGCATACCACTCAGCATACGTGACGGTGAGATATCGGCCCCGGTCTAGAAAGCCAAGAATAACGGCCGAGAGGATTCGTCGTGCTGACCACACAACACCTGTTAGTCTGCAGGCCTTCGGGCTGAGCAGTGGTCGCTTGGTAGGCTAAGGCCGTTCAAGGGCTGTAGTGCCATGGGGAGTTACATTTGACTATGGCCTTTGCCATCAATATATGAATTCTTCTCGTATCTAATGTACTTCATTACATAATGCCTACATATTAAGTTAAATTCTTAAATGTTCCTAACAATTCTTTTAATAGTCATAAGTCAAATTTTAAACACACACCTGGTTTGGTTTTGATTTGAATATATGGCTTATGATGCCCTTTAAAAGGGGGCAAAACGTGTACCATTTCATATTTTATTGAGAATTAAATCTTGATTTTATGATTGTATTGAATATGTGGAAGAAAAAAATATACTATTTTTATATAAATACCACTTAGTCGAGCAGATCGTCGTCTTTCTCCCAAGTCTTCCCAGTGCAAACTTTGCAACATATTTGTAATGCTACTCTTTTGTAAGAAATCATCCAGAACAAATCGAGCTTCTTTTCTTTGGATTTTTTCCAGTTCTTGAATCAAATAATCCTGGTATGGGTCCCATACACTGGAACCATACTCTATTTGGTGTCTTACCAGAGACTTACATGCCCTCTCCTTTACATCCTTACTGCAACCCCTAAACTAAGATATTCAGCGAGTTATGAAGAGGAAGAGATAAATGGGGGTATAGAGATGGGAGGCAGTTCATATGGAGAAATATAGAAGTATATATGAACTTGATAATAAATTCACAACAGAGGAAGTCCAGGAAGCGATAGGTAAATTGAGGAGTAGATCGGCAGGGCGAAGAAATGGTATCAACGATATATTTCTGCAAGGAAATAAGTAAATATAGTGAGATGGGGGAAGAAATAGTAAAATTATTTAACAGTATTTTTGATAATGGTCAAGTACAAAAAGTGTGGGAATATGAGATTATATGGCCAATCTATAAAAAGAAAGGGAATAAAACCTCCCGAATAACTACCGAGGGATAACTCTCCTAGACTCACTGAGTAAGATCTACACGGGAGTCTTGGCAAATATGGTAAGGATTGGTCAGAAGAGAATTAGGTTTTTATCCATGTTTCAAAGGGGATTCAGGAAAGGGAGGCAAACTGTAGATAACACTATGACAGTAGAGATGACAATACATAAATACTTAAAAAGGGAAAGAGGCAGTTTATTTCTAGCAGCTATTGATTTTGAAAGAAACATTTGACACGGTGAGTAGAAGAGCGTTATTAGAAAAATTAGGGAGGTTGGGAGTTGGAAGCAAGATGATTCGAACGGTTGAGGCGTTATATCAGAATGCATACTGTTGTATCAAAATTGAAAATCTAATTAGTAGATCGATAGAGTGCAAGGTTGGTTTAAAGCAAGGCTGCAAATTATCTCCAATATTATTTTTATTATTCATAAATGACATATTGGATGGGCACGGAGGAGTAAATTGGGCTGAACCGTTAGTGCCAGGGCTGATATTCATGGACGATATAATACTAATGGCTTTAACAGGAGGGGGTTTACAGAAAAGTTTAAATGAGATTTCGGATTATACAAATATGTGGGCATTGAAAATTAATTGTAATAATTCAACGGTATAGTTATACGTAAGAGGAAGAGCATGAAAAATGGAAGGAAATGGCTGATACAGGGAGAGAGTATAGAGAAAGTTGAGAGGCTAGAATATCTAGGAGTACTGATAAATAGAAAAGGAGGATGGGAGGATCACATTAAGAGGGCAAAATTGAGAGGGGTTGAAGCGCTCTCAGCGGTGAAAATTTTAGGTGTTAAATACCCAGGGAAAAATTACAAGGTATTGAGATTAGTGTTGAAGAGATTAGTATTAAGTAGAGTTTTATATGGGGTAGAATTATAGGGACTAGATAAAAATCAGATTATATATAAATTTAGTAAGTCAATCATGAGACTATCACAATGTACATTGAATGTGGGAGTGGCATTAATCTGCGGCGAGTATCGAGAAGTGGAATGCGTTAAAAGAGTATTGAATTATTGGATGCGACTGAAACGAGGAGGGGGGCTGTCGCATGTTAGAAGAAGCACACAAGCAAGAATTGAAAGGTATGTATGCCGATTGTTGGCTGTCAAAAATTAAAACCTATGTCGAAAATCTGGGTATGGGTTATATTTGGTTACAGATATGGAAGGGTAATGATAGTAGAAGCCAGAGGGCTATGATAGCGAGAATCAAGGACATGCAAACGCAAAGACTGATAGAAGAATATAGGGATAGTGCTTCGCTCAGTTTATTCAATAAGGTACTCCAATTCTCCAAGATAAATATAAGATATGGGGGTAGAAGGATGAAAACCGGTTTAACATGGTGGCTTATGGGTTTGTATAGAAACAGAGGATGGATTATGAGTAAAGAGAGCTCTCAGTGAATCTTTTGTGGGGATAAGACTGATAACCTTCATTTAATAGGGTCTTGTCAGGAAACAGAAGTTGAGAGGAATGTTTTTAAGTGCTAAACAACAGGAGTTATGCGGGATTAATGATGAGCGAAAAATTTTAGTGTGGATAGTGAAACAGTGGAATAGTGAAGGAGAATAAATTTTTATGTGCATTCAAAAAATTATGTTTAAGAAAAGTGAACGGTATTGAAGGATAAGAAAAACAAGTGTTGAAACCAATAGGGTTTGGAAGAACAAGAAGTGTTTAAGTAGTCTGGAATTTAACGATTAAGGAGGCCAGCTAGAGAAGAATAGTAAGATGGTTCATATGCACTTGCTTGCTTGCTTTTATGTGATTACCACAATGAAGATCTTTCCTTATATTAACACCTATGTACTTACAGCGATCCCCATAAGGACCTTTTTGCTCACGATCTTGTAACTTATTTATTACTCTATACAGAATAACATCATTCCACTTCTTTATTCATGCAGGATTCCAGCAAGATATAGCAGATATCTTGGATTCTGGAGGCCAAATGGACTTTATCGCGATTGACTTGTCTAAAGCATTTGATAGGATGGATCATGGGAGACTACCGGCAAAAATGAGTGCTATTGAACTATTCTATATTTATAGAAAAAAGATCTCAGAGAATTAGAGTAGGGGAAGCTTTATCTGACCCTGTAATAATTAAGAGGGGAATTCCTCAAGGCAGTATTATTCGACCTTTATGAGTTGAGTTTCAGCGGAATAAACTTTCCTAAATCCGAAATGCCTTCTATCGAAGCAGTTATAAATTGTGCAAAAATGTCTCATATAATCAGAAATAATGCCTTCCCAAAGCTTACATGCAAGGCATGTCAAACTTACTGCCCTGTAATTTTCGGTTTGTTATCTACCACCCTTTCCTTTATACAACTCTCCATTCATTTGGTATAGCTCCTTCATGGAAACAATAATCAAATATGTACTTCAGGTATGGTACTATATCCCATCCCAATTATGTCTCTGAATGTTTATTTAGTTTATTGTCAGTTTCTGTTTATTTTCTTTTTGTTAAATTTCCATGGGTGGGCTTCTAATCCCCTGTACCCCATCCCCCCATGGCTACGCCTCTGACTGAGCATAATGTGATGTCAAATATTTTGTTTTAAAATTTGATGTGATTATCTTCTGCATAATGCCATTCCTTTTGTATGGTTTTTTACCTGTCCATTGTCCGGCTCCATGGCTAAATGGTTAGCATGCTGACCTTTGGTCACAGGGGCCCCGGGTTCGATTCGCGGCAGGGTCGGGAATTTTAACCACCATTGGTTAATTTCTCTGGCACGGGGGATGGGTGTATGTGTCATCTTCATTATCATTTCTTCCTCATCATGACGCGCAGATCGCCTACGGGCATCAAATTGAAATACCTGCACCTGACGAGCCGAACATGTACTCAGACACTCCCGGCACTAAAAGCCATATGCCATTTCATTTCATTACCTGTCCATTTATACCAAGAGATTCCTCATGGCTTAGTGTTACCTGTAGGCATAATACTGTGACGAGTTGACGGGGTTGTAAGGTAAATGAACACTAGACTGGTAGCTTGTATTCTAAATGTATTAATTATTGCTAATTATCACTTAAACCTCGGTACACAGTCAGACTACACACTTCTCTAAATCTCTTTCTTGACGCAATTCTTGTTTACCATCGACGCTACAGGACTTTCTACTGTTCTTTTCGTCTCTGTTTTTCCGGTCACAGATTCTAAGAGTAAACAGGCGGACCAGATGGTGACGTTGCCAGACTCTCAAATTCCAACATGGCGGACATTGTAACCATTACACTGCCCCCTCCTTAAGGCTGCTCGTCCCGAGCTGCTCCACGATACGGTGCCAGGCGATCCAGGTGAACAACCATCATCTTCCCTCGGGGAGGCCGCTGGATCCGGCAGACAACATCGTTGCTCATGGTGACGATTGAATATGGGCCTTCCCATTGTGGCTGCAGTTTCACGAACTTCCTTTTTGTCCGCACTGGACGGTACAGCCACACTCTTGTCACTTAGCAGGAGTACAAGTACTCACTCAATTATTCTGATTTGCGTCGTATATTTTTATATACGTACTTAACTTCCCTCAACCGTGACAAATTCTAGACCTTCAAAACATTCTCCACTCTACTTTGGCGTTCGACCGCAGCGCATGACCATGAATGTGCCGCGCTGATCACCAGGAGCTGGCGGCTTTCTACTACAAATCTATTCGTCTACGAATTCTAGTTATTTTTGATCTTTGTATATCAGTTGATAGTGTTGTGACTTTGTGCATACAGAATGTGGTGTCGTGTCTTTGTACCTATCAAAGTGTGAAACTGACCTCCAATATTCATAAACATTGTACATTTTTTTTACGGCTGATGATGACCTGGACTAAGGTCGAAACCGGTCCCATTTAAATAGGAATGTGATTACTGCATTTCCTTCTTTTAGTATTGAATAGGTTGAACCTCCTTTTCAATTATTTAATTTTAACATCAATAATTTCAATACGGAACAATGAAGTTTTTATCTTTAAATAATCGTGTATGTCGCTGAGCCGATCCACCAACTCCCATACATAATCCGTTGCTGGCTGTTGCTGGTCTGGTGCCGAACCGAACAGTAGATCGCATGGCAGGCGGAGCTCCCTTGCGAAGACCATGTTGGCAGGTGTCATGCCCGTCGTCTAATGGGTGGACACTCGATAGGCCATCAAGAAGAATGGGACACTCTCGTCCCAATCCCTCTAGAGCGCCAAAGCCACCTTCCTGAGATGCTCCTCGACGGTTTTCACAAAACGCTCCACCATGTCACCTGTCTGAGGGTGGATAGTTGTCGTACGGGTCTCTCGCACTCCTAAGCGCTGCAGAACTCCTTGCATCACCGTGTACTCAAAGTTTCTGCCTTAGTCGCTATGAAGCTCCCTCGGGACACCGAATCGGCAGATGAAGTTCTTGACCAAAACGTTGGCCACTGTTGTTGCCTCTTGGTTCGGAATGGTGTAGACCTCCGGCCGCTTTGTGTAGTAGGTAACGGTTCCCAGCATCAGATTTGGGGAAAGGTCTTGCGACATCAACGGCGATCCTTTCGAAAGGTGCTCCAACATTGTACTGCATCATCTAGCCCCTCTCCTGGTACGTGCGCCCTGGCTTGCCGCGCAGGTGTCACACAGCTGGCCCATCCTCTCAACATCGATTCTCAGGTGCACCCAGTAGTAACGCTGTCGGGAACGATCTAGGGTCTTATTCACTCCCAAGTGGCCGGTAGTAATGCCCGCATGAAATCAGTCAGCACTTCTTTTTTCATGCTCCTGGGAATTATCAGCTAGGCAATGTGCTTTTTTCCGTCGGTCGATTCCCATACGCGGGTATGTACCCCGTCACTAACCATGAGAGACGACCACTGAGCCCAGTACGCCTTATAGGTTGGACTGCGTTCGGCGATGTCTTTTCACTCCGGTCTCCGCCCCGACTCTACTTCCCGTAAGATCAGCCCGATGTCGTCATCCTTCAGCTGCTCCCTCCTGAGGGCGTCCCGATCCCATCCTTCAGCGGTGGTGGCCCTCACGGCCCAGACATTCACGAAGCCCGCTTCTCTCCACTTTCTGGCAGTGTGCACAGTTCTCAAGGAACGGCCTTCTGGATAGAGCGTCGGCGTTGCAGTGCTTCCTTCCTTGTCGGTGCTCGGTGGTGAAGTCGTACTCCTGAAGGCGTTGTACCCAGCGATCTGTCTGTCTTTCTAGGTTTCTGAACCTTAGGAGCCAAGTCAATGCGGAGTGGTAAGTGCGCAGATGGAAAGGCTGCCCATACAGATACTTGTGGGAGTGCTCCAAGGTCTTCACGATGGCCAGCAATTCTCGACGCGTCACGCAGTAATTTCTCTCAGCTTTTGACAACATCTTGGCTGAAATAGGCAGTCACCCTCTCCTGGCCGTCTTGCACTTGGGACAACACCCCACCAATTCCCCCGTAGCTGGCGTCGGTGTCTACGATGAACTTCTCCCCAGGCTTGGGGTATCCTAGGATGAGTGCCGTACACAGGGACTCCTTCAGCGTACAGAAGGCATCCTCTGCCTCACTTGACCATAGGAAAGGCCTCCTCTCTTCGGTGACCCGCGTAAGGGGCTTTGAGATATCTGCGTAGCCAGCTATAAATCTGCGGTAGTACGTGCAAAAGCCAAGGAAACTCCTCAGTTATTGTTTGTCCTTCGCCGCCGGCCAGTCCCTGACAGCTCTTAACTTCTCCGGATCCGTGGCTACTCCCTCCGATGACACGATGTGGCCCAGGTAGCGCACCTCCTTCTGGAACAGGTGGCATTTTCAGGGATTTAACTTTTGGGTGAGCCCCACGTAGCCTCTGTAACACTCTCCGTAGGTTCTCAATGTGCTCTCTGAACGTGCGTCCCACAATAATTAAATCGTCCAAATACACGAGGCAGGCGTCGTGAGTTAGCCCCCTCAATACAGACTCCATCAGTCGCTCGAAGGACGCCGGCGCGTTGCAGAGGCCGTAGGGCATCACGGTGAACTGGTAGAGCCCTTAGCCAGTTGAGAACGCGTCTTCTCTTTGTCTTCAGGATGGCACGCCACTTGCCAGTACCCAGACTTCAGATCCAAAGTCGAAAACCACTGGGCTCCAGATAACGTGTTCAGGGTGTCATCTAGCCGAGGTAACGGGAAGCAGTCCTTCGTTACATCGTTCAACCTGCAGAAATCGACGCAGAAGCGGAGCTCACCGTTCTTTTTCTTCACCAGGACCACTGGCGATGACCATGGGCTGTTCGACTCCTCGATGACTCCCCGCTGCTTCATGTCACCCTGCATATGGTCGATTTCCGCCCTTTTTACCAGCGGTACCCTACGAGGTGGCTGTCGGATTGGAGCGGCGTTGCTGGTGTTAATGCGATGGTACACTATCCATCTTTCCGTAGTCGCCTCTGGTAGCAGTGAAGATGTCTCTAAACTAGTGAATTAGTTCCTTAACATCCCTGAGCTGTCTCGCCTCCAAATGTTTCCGGGCATCGGATATAATCTTCCGGAGCTTATCCGATCCTTCGCCTGCTTCCAGGGTCTGTGCGTCATCGTTGTCCACTGGCACGACGCACGTAACTGGTTCACAAGTTCCAAGCTCGGTCCCGCTGTGTATCTTGTGCTCCCGCGACGTCGAATTCAATATGCGTACCGGCACGCAGCTTCGTGCCGGAACGAGCGTCCTGGCCAGGTAGATTTCTTGATCGGCGATCTGGGTTCCTCGAACAGTGCCGTAACCATCATCTCGCTTTTGGCTGGTACCACTTCGTCGCTGGCTAGCGTTAATCGCGCTACTTGAGTTTGCGTCCCTGAGTGTCGGAGCATTATCTCTTGTTTGCCGAGCCACAACACACGTCGTCCCAAGTCGACAGTCGCCTCGTATGCCCGTAGCGCGTCTAGGCCCAAGATGACCTCATACGTGACGGCGGCGACGAAGGCCCAGACTCATAGACGTCTTTGTCCCAGCGTCAGTTGAAGTAGCGCCTCCTTCAGGACATGGATGGTGTCTCCTGATGCCGTTCGCAGCACGTAGGGGCGGTTGGGTTCTCTCTTTGGCTGACCCTCAGCGATGTCAGGCCTAGCGATGATTAATGCCACCCCCGTGTCTATCGTGACCCAGCATGGCCTGTCTCCGAGCCACCCGTCGGCGATCAAGCTATCGTCACTCCGCTCTGTGACCACATTTAGCGTGAAACGAGGGGACGGTAATAACGGTGCCGACGATCCCCTCTCCTTGTCGGTCCTCACTCGTTTCCCCAATCAGGGGCGTCTCCATCTGGCATTTCCTCCGCAGGTGGCCACGCTCGCCGCAGTTCTAACAGGTGATCCCATTGGTGCGTCGGCATCTTGGCGGTGGCGTGCGTCGTTCTCATGTAACGGGGCGGGTCTCTGGTGCGTCCTCGCTTCTCACGGCTCGTATTTTGGTAACGGTGCCGCTGTTCCCTTCACCGCCTCCACCCTCAGGGCCTCTCTGAGGTTATGCTCCCCGCTGAGCGTTAGCTTTTGACTGATCTCAGCATCGCGAAACCCATCAATGAATGTATAGGCTGCCTCCCGCTGAATGTGATTCTGAGGCAGCCCATCCAGACCCCTTGTGGGCTAGCTGCTCCACATCTTGCGCGAATTCCTGCAGCGTCTCATTAGCACGCTGGGTCCTCTTCCTCAGCTGGATTTGGTAGGCGGCTGCCAACTGGTGGTCACCGTATCGGCTGTCAAGCGCTCTAACAATCTCCTCGTAGGTGGCACCTGCCTGGAGGTTGTGTAGCACTCCCACTGCTGTTCCTTGCAGTCCAGCGATAAGGTGCAAGGCCCTTTCTTCTGATGTCCAACCGTTGTGCCCGAACACGGTCTCGAATTGGGTCCGGAAGGTCCTCCAAAATGTGGTCCCGTCAAAGTAGGGGGGTTTTACCTTCCCGTTGCTGGAGCCGCTATTGCGGCTGGTGGTCCTAGCACGAGTCTCCATGGCAGTCACTCTCATACGAAGGGCACTTACTTCCTCTTTCAGGTCTCGAACCCCTGACTCCACAACCTGTGGTATTTCTTTGATCTCTTTTTCAACCAGTTCCTGTACGTCCTGCATAATGTCACTCTTTAATTTTCTTTCGAGAGAGCGCACTTCCTGTTCTAATTTACTTTGTCCACACTTAAGTTCATTCAATTCCAGTTTCAGTTCGCTCTTGATTTCATCCTGTTTGGATGACAGTTTGGTAAACTTATTGAGGAGAGCCTGACAAGTTGGCGGGGTAGTAAGGTAAATAACACTAGAGTGGTAGCCTTTATACTAAAATTTATTAACTACTGCTAATTATCACTTACACCCCAGTATACAGTCAGGATTCCAGACTACACATTTCTATAGATCTCTTTCTTCACGCAGTTCTTTTTTACCCTCGACGCTACGACACTTTCTACTGTTCTTTTTTTCTTCTCTCTGTTTTTCTGATCACAGAGTCTAACTGTAAACGGGCGGACCAAATGGTGACGTTGCCAGACTCTCTCAAATTCCAACATGGCAGACACGGTAACCATTACAATACTTTATGTATTTCATGTCAAATCAAAAAAATCAAATCAAAATCTCTTTATTTGCAAATGAGGTGTCTACCTCGGTGGCAAATGGTACACTAAAATACATTATTGTCAAGCACTAAATATTAAATTAACAAGAGAAGAAAATTTTTCTATAATACAATATTATACAATTTACGCTAACAATGTTTTCTATTAAACACACAACTCATCCTTAATAAATTTATATTCTTTACAAAATTCTAATTATAATATCTCCTGTACTACTTACAAATATAGTCCACTGATATACAGTATGTGGAATTGCTTCAAATGATACTATAAAACTGGTATAACATTAATATTTACATTGCATTTATTTATTTACTATTTTTTTACCCGTTCTGGATCCTAAGTAGCATAACGACCTGCTGCATCTTAACCAGAGCCCCTTTTGCTACCACTTTTCAGAGTTCCTGAAGGGCCTTCACAGCTACCGTAGCAGTCCCAGGGCCCTCGAAGTCCCCACTGTACTTCACCCCTACAGGCAGTCCCCTACTTTGGCTGTCCAAACTCCTTAGACCAGGGGATGGAATTAATTTATTCACACACATTTTTTTAATTTACAATAACCTGCACCGGTCGAATGCCCTCTAACACTTCATTTATTTTCTCTGTTGCTGTTTATTCTCTTCTTGTATATCTGTACAGATTTTGGAAAAGGATCAAACACTACCCCTGGTAAACTGTTCCACTCCTTCACACCCTTCCCAATGAATGAAAATTTACCCCAATCGCTTCTGCTAAAATTCCTTCTAATTTTATATTTGTGGTCAGTCCTGCCGATATAATTATTTTCCAACTGAAGCCTCTCACGGATATCTCCCCATGCTTCTTCTCCTGTATAGGCTCTATATAATCCTGTAAGTCTAGTTTTCTCCCTTCTCTTACTTAAAGTTTCCCACCCAAGTTCCTTTAACATTTCTGATACACTACTCTTTCTCCTGAAATCCCCTGTTACAAATCTTGCTGCTTTCCTCTGCACACTATCTATTTCTTTTATTAGGTATTCTTGGTGAGGATCCCAAACACTGTTTGCATATTCCAATAATGGACGAACCATACTTAAGTAACTTTTCTCTTTTAATTCTTTGTTGCATCCTTTAAGTAGCCTCATTATGATATGTAATGATCTGTGTGCTTTCCCAACAATGTCATCAATATGACCCTTCCAGTGCAAATTACTTTCAAATCTCACACCTAAGTATTTGCACTTGCCATCTTTTGGGATAACTACCTCATCCAAAGTATATTCAAATTCAGTTTTAAAGCTCCTGTTTGTAAAAGTTGTAACAGTTGATTTGCCTCCATTAACCTTCATATTATTTTCTTCAACCCATTGTTGGATACTTTCAAGGTTCCTTTGTAATTCTGAACAATCCTCAATGTTGTTTATTTCTCTATAAACAATTATGTCATCTGCATACAATCTTATTTTTGATGTTATATTGTTCCCTAAATCATTTGCGTATATTAAGAAAAGTAACGGACCGATTATACTACCCTGTGCAATTCCCTTCCAAACTTTCTCTTCCTGAGATACATTATTTCCTACTTTGACTTTCTGAACCCTTGAATTTAGAAATGCTTTTATCCAACGTGTAACCCTTACGTCCAATCCTATTCCCTCCAATTTCTTTAATAATATTCCATGTCCACTCTATCAAAGGCTTTGGAAAGATCTATGGCTATGCAATCTAACTGACCTCCTGAATCCAACTGATCTGATATGTCCTGCTGAAATCCCACCAGTTGTGCCTCACAAGAAAATTTCTTTCTAAATCCATACTGGCTCCTCATGAACCAATTTTTATCATCACATATCCCTCTGATGTACTTCAATATTAAACTCTCCAGAATTTTACAAACTATACTGGTCAGGCTGATTGGTCTGTAGTTCTCTGGTTTCCTTTTATCAGCCTTTCCTTTATAAATTGGTATTATTATAGATTCCTTCCATTCCTTTGGTATTACACTATTATTTATGACATAGTCAAAGAGAAATTTTAAATAAGGCACTATGTACCACCCCATTGTCTTTAATACCTCCCCAGTAACTTGATCACTTCCTGCAGCTTTTCCTTGCTGAAGCAGTTGGATTTCTCTGAAAATATCTTCATTTGTGAATGAGAAGCTTCTTGTTTCCCTCTGTCTCTCTCCCTCTCTATCTTCTGTTTCGGTTTCCAACTTTTGACAGTCATCTACTGAATCTCTAAATTCCCTACTAAATAGGTTTGCTTTCTCAGTATCTGTTAAATAGTGTTCACCCCCTTCTCCCACCATTGTAGGAATTTGGACTCCTTTTCCTTTTTGATTCCTGATATATGAATACAGCTTTTTCCATTTCCCTTTGTGGTCATTACCCTCTTGAAGTATGCCATTCATATAATTCTCTTTTGCTTCCTTTTTCACTCTATTCAGTTCCCTTATTAGCTGTTTTCTAGTTTCTCTACTCTCCCTACCCTCTTTGATTTTCCTGTTTACTATTCTACATTTTCTTTTTAATTTTCTTATTTCCCTTGTATAATAAACAGGGTCTGAGGTCATTTTACCCTTCTTAACAGGTACAAATCTCTTCTCTCCTTCCCAAATAATTCCTTTAAATTTAGCCCAAAGTGTATCCACGTTACTCCCTTCACTTATCCAACAACTGAATTGTGATTTAAGGTAAGTCCCAAATTCATCAACTTTAGTATTTCTGTACAATTTCTTGTCTTGTGTAACCCTCTTATTAAGCCTTTTTGGTACGAGTCCTACATCCATTATTACAGCCTTATGGTCTCCTATTCCTTCAATTACCTCAGTTTTATCAACAATTTCCCATGGTTTAACCAAGAATACATCTAGTAAGTTATTGAGACGAGTCGGTTCTTGTACTACTTGTGTAAATCCTCCCTCCCAAATTAACTTATTTGCCAGTTTCTGTTCATGGGCTTCACTTGCAGCTCCTTTCCATTCAACTTCAGGCAAATTTAGATCTCCCCCAATTATTACCATATCATTATTATTGTTTTTATGAGTATAATCTATTATTTTTTCAAAGATTTCCATGTCTCTTTCCTCTCTTCCAGGCCTGTATGTTCCTATAATTCCCACCTCCTTCATATTATCGCAAACTAATTTTATCCCTAATATTTCATCCCTTTCATCGGTAAACCATTCATGTGAACAGTAAGTTTCCTTCACCAGAATAAACACCCCCCCTCCCTTTTTATCTCCTCGGTCTCTACGATAGACTGTGTACCCTTCTGGAAATACTTCTCTATTACCCACCCCTTCTTTCAACCACGATTCCACTCCTATCACCACATCAGTCTCATAAGATTCCATCAATGTACCGAATTTTAATTGTTTATTTACTACACTTTGACAGTTTACCAAGAGCAATCTCAGACCCCCTTCCTCCCTAAAACTTGACTGTTGCAATTGGGTAACTTGAAATTCCTTACTATCCTGAGTTTCTTTTTCTAGTTGACTGAGCCAGCTTGAAGTACAGCTGGCTCTTTCTACTAGTTTTCCTGGTCAGTATTATAACTCAAGGGAGTTGCCTGTTTTACAGTACATATCTTAAGATTAATAAAATCTAGAACAATATTTGCTATCTTTCGTTTACCTGAATTGTTTAGATGGAGGCCATGTTTTGTATAACAGTATCTCTCAAAACTGCTGCATTCAATAACCTGAGTATTCCGAAAATGTTTACAAATTTTAACAATATCTGTATTGACCTTGTCCACTTCAATGTTCACACACGAGTCTCTACTCAAATCATGCCTGTGGGGCACGTTCACTACAAAAACGTTAGTGTGGGTCAGCTTCCCTAGTGTATGTTTAAGTTTTGATCTTACATTCTTGGCGTCGTCGCGAGCTACGTCGTTCGTCCCACCGATGATAAGCACTGCATCGCCGCTCCCGAAGTTCCTAGTTGCTGCTTCTACGTTTTCCACAACACTGCTGATAGAAGCTCCTGGATATATTTCTCCGGTTGCTGCTATATTATCGTCGTTAATAACTCCCGCAATTCCCCTTCCTTGGCTATCACCAAACACAGCTACCTTCGCTGATTTAGGCCTAACTGGGTCTTGAATCTGAATTCTAGGCCTAAATTTTAAACTCGGCACGGCAACGGATCGCGATGATTTGGTTTCACGCGCGCGATCACTTTCTTCCAGGATTAGATTATTTAGGGCAGAAAACCTATTTCTAATGTTTATTTCCGGAAATTCAGTTGTAGATTTCTTCTTAGCCGGCCATCCACGAACTACTTGACACCACGTGCTCGAGTTTGTTACTTGTACCGGTATATCACTCGAAGAATGGTCAGTCCCAAATTCTAGCGATCGCAGTCTTTCTTTTAATTCTTGATTTTCAACTTTAAGAGTCTCATTGTCCTTTTTTAGAATGTTTATAATTTCTAATGCACTTTTATATTCCTCATCGACTGTTTTCGGTGCTTCGTCAACGCCGTCCCCAACAACAACATTCCGAACACACTGCTCACAAATCCAGTCAACATTTTCATTAGTTTTTACGTCTCTAGGGCAATTTCCGCACTTATAATGCCACCATCGATCACATGAATCACACAACATTCCATTTTTCACTAATTTTCGACATTTTCCGCACTTTTCGTCACATTTTACGGTTAATTTACTGGGAGAATAAAACACTACGTCGTCATTACCGGGCGCCATTTTGAAAAAAAAAAAAAAAGATTGATGTAAGGTTAGATTAAGTAAATTTTAAGACGTCAGACGATTTCAAACACTTTAGAAAGGAAAAAGGAAACATTGATTTGGGCTGATACATACATACATACATACATACATACATACAGTACACCAATGGTTACAAAACGAAGTCCAGGTTTCTTGGTACACTTGCAAACTTATCAAGAACTTCTTCATCACTAACTATAATGTCTCTGTGGATAGAGAGTAAAGCAAGCCCGTTAAGCCTACTTTCAGATGTGCTGTTCCTTAAGTAAGTCTTCAGTCTCCTTAGGCTAGAGAAAGTTCTTTCTACGGTTGCGATAGAAACAGGAAGAACGGCGAGTAATTTGAGAAGGGTATAAATGTTGGGGAAGAAAATCTTGTCACATTTTTCTAGAGAACTTACAGCCATTTTGGGAAGATTTGAAGGATTTTCCTGACTCCACTTTTCTTTCCACAACATAATCTCACTTTGCACAATCTCTTTATGTGACAGATTTCCTTCGTTGAAACTAAAAGTAGCCTCCAATGAACCGAAATCTGTTACGATACACAATTGTGGAAGGATGTTTTGTAAGGATGCAACTATTTCCTTGTGAGATTCAAAGCATTATTTTAGTGAGTTACAAAAATCGTCCAGGTATGTCACATAAACTGCTAACTGTTGGCTCGGAATCTCAACAAGGATCGAAAATTCCCATCATTTTGGTCCGGTTCTTCAAGGCTTATAGATTTTTTTGGGGGGGGGGGGCAGGCCCCCTGGGCCCCCCCTTATATACGCCCCTGTTTGAGGGACTTCAATCACAGAAGAAGAATTGTTTCTCTCTTCACGTAATTTATTTGTTTCCAATAGCGTAAACCATAATTTAAAAATACTGATGAAGATTCCTCAGTGTATGATTATTGTCAGTGTCATTGATTGTAAAACTGATGGGTTTGAATCCCACTGTCAACCATTTCTGAAAGTTTTGTATTATTTCCTCCTTGTCAGCTGCTCAAAAAAGTGTTTGAATACTATTCTTCCGTAGGCTAATCACATTCTCTCTCTTTAAAAAAAAAAATGTTTACCCAATTATGAAACCTATGGCAGTCCTAGACATTTAATAAAAATATGTATTCAGGGATTGGCATATCACTAATATTTCTTTTTTTTATTTGTCTATTTACATTTTTTTTGTATCATTTGTACTTTGCTAAACTAACTCTTATAATAGTTATTTTCTTTGATTTCAGTGTTTTGTATGCAGAAAGAAGTACGTATTCAAATCACAACTGAAATGTCATCTTTCAGTCTTCCATGGGATTCAGTATCCTGAACTCATATGCAAAATTTGCTTCATGGAATTTAATACTGCAATAGAACACAAAGCACACGAGCGGAAACATGACAGTACTTACCTATGTCAAATTTGTTCCGCAAAATTTCGATCTGAGTATTTTCTTCAAGAGCATATTGCAACCCATATTGCTCTGATGAAACCAAATGAGTGCAAAAAATGTGGAAGGAGATTTGGAAATAGCATTTCACTTGTGCTGCATATGAAGCGGCATAAAGAAGTCTTGTGTAATCTGTGTAATACAGCATTTTCAGATGAACTACTGTTGTTATTTCATGTGAAGAACTATAAGCGTGGTGAGAAGCAGAAATTTCTTAGGGGTGTGGAAATAATGGATAAGGAGGAATCTCAGCTGGAAGATGTACTGAATGCATATATTAAAATTAGTTCTTGTAGTAGTGAGAAAGAGAACCAGCAAATATCTGTGCCTCAAACTGTTCATGAGTGCATGGAAGATGTTCTATCTGCAGTTTCTCTGTTACAAAATAAGCGTGCTTCTCAGGAATCAGAAGCAAGTACTGGATTGTGTTGTAAATTGTGTGGTATAGAAGTAGATTGTGATCGAGACCTTTTTGATCATCGTCGTAAGGCTCATCTTCGTAGTCGTACATGTCCTTTTTGTGGAAAACGTAACCGCTCAGTTAGCCAGACTTGGCGCCACATGACTACTCACATCGGTAAGAAAAGTAAAATTAATCAGAATGGGATATTCAAGGATGGTGAAAATCAAGAACAAAATACAAATTCACTACACAATTGTTCTACAAGCAAGGAAAGGAAACGTGTGAGTAAAATGTAATGTGTTTTAAAGCTATTTTATTGCATTCAAACAGCTGGGAAAAAGAAATTACACAACTTCACATAATATTGGTGAGTTTTAGTAAGAATAATTAAATGCATGTATACATGTTCCAAAGTATAATATTTTTCAACATTAACCATACTTCATGTCAATATAATAATAACGATAATCAAGGTGGCAAACATCATTGTGTAATACATTATTTCACACTTGCTGCACCTATTGTAATTTTGTGAAACACTTTTTGGTCTGACAGAAAGATCCAGGCATTGACTTAACTTGTTTCTTTTTTTTTTTTTCAAAGGAGGATAATATCTGGGAATTATAATGGTCAAGGAAGTTGTCAGGGATGAGTCGTTAGTAGCATGTGGGCTGATTCTATCCTTCCAGAACATTGCATCACAACAGGCTAAACAATGTTGTGAACTTACCAGACACTGCTCAATGTTCCCTCCATAAATATGAAGGCAAACGAAAGCTGTAACTTTTGACCCCCAGCTAATATTCTGAGTATTACCTACATCCTTCATCTTAGTACACCAAATCCTTGTAATTGGTGTGGGGACAGGAGTGCTCATTGATTTTGAGGGCAGTGCCAGATAAGGGTCTTACTGGAATGGCCTCAGAGTAGAGTTAGACTAACAGGGTATTCCCTGAGAGGTTTCTGTGCTCTTCATTTCTATATATTTCTATCGTGACTACTTTACACATTTGTTTTTCTTACTTTAAAGCAAGCCTCACACATCTTTTTGTTTTTGTTCATCCTCCTGCCATTCATAAGCATCTGGGTCATGATGAAGTGATGTATGACTACTGGGAGAGTAATCACTAGCAACTCGACTCACCTTCAAGTGTTCTGGTTCTGTTTTTTTTTCTCCCCCTCAAAGTTGCAAATAACATTATAGTCCACTTCATTTGTGTGATTGTTAAAGTGTGAGGTATGGCTACTTTAGTTCCCTGTTGTTTTCAAGGATAATGATCAAAGCTTTTTGCCTGAGAATCTGTTCTTTGTAAGAAACACATTGAAAAAGTTTGACAGCTCCAAAGTTTAGGACATGTTTAATATATGGGATGGAAGTGACAAATACGGTTGAAAGCTCATGGAAGATAAAATATTAGGATGTATTGCTGTTAGTATTCAAAATAGCAAATTTCTGAACGCCTGTAAGAGAATTGTATTCCACAGGGATATCCTCTAATCAAGATCTTATCAAAGGCCTAGTATACTAAGGTGGTGACTGAAGTGGCATATCATAGACAAGATTTGACACAAATGCGTTTTGTTCTTCAGTTTGCTGATATTTTGGTAAAGAAAATTTTCATGTACTTACTGTTTATCCCTATCTGTCGTGTCAGCTGTAACTTGGTCCAAGTATATGTAACTTCTTTCTACATAAGGTCAGCAGATCAACTCTGTTTATGGATGTGTTTGTGATGACTAAACAGACCAATCTTGGCATAAAACATATGCTCACACAAATCACACTGAATGGATGCAAGAGGGCGGGGTTGTAACTGATGGAGCTTTCTTGTTTGTCGCTTGGCCTCTTGATGCCTGCGGCGTTCTCTTTCGAACAAGTTGACAGCAGTGGATGTAGTATTCCACCACAGTGAATGGTCCACAGCACATTCTTCCATGTCTGTATATTTATACCAGTTGTCTTCATGATGTGTTTCAGTTGGTCCTTAAAACACTTAAGAGGGGCTCCACGTGGTCTACTGCCGGAACAAAGTTCACCATAAAGAATTTGGCAGGGAAGCCTGGTATCACTCATCGGGTGAACATGGCTTAACCATCTCAGTTGATGAGCGACGATTATTGCTTCAGTGCTGTTTAGCTGCGCTATGTTGAGAATTGCCATGTTCGTCACATAGTTCTCCCACTTAATATTCAAGATGTATCTCATTTTGTGTTGGTTTAAGCGCTCAAGATTTTTGATATCACAGCAGTAGAGTGTCCAAGTTTCACAGCCATACAGTAGCATGGAAATGACAACAGCTTTTTATACCATGAGTTTGGTATGCAGTTTTAGATTGTTACTTGAAGACACTGCCCATTAACTGTCCAAATGATGCATGAGCAGCCCCAATTCTTTTGTCAACATCTTGTTTGCAGGTACACCGTTTAGACAAGATGCTACCAAGATTTGAAAAGTGATCATCCTGCTCCAGTGTTGTGTCTAAGGTGGAGATACTGAACTCAGGAGAGTCAAACCTGCGGCAGGTTGTGCAAGTATCTTTGTTTTGTTTTTTCTTGCATTAATGGCAAGACCAAAGCGATCACATGCAAAATCTTGCCAGATTGAATAGGCATCCATCAAAATGAAACTTAATCTCCATGCCTAAGTTGTATGCAGATAATTCATGCAGCATGGCAGCCATGTACAGTGCAAAGAGTGTAGGAGCTAGCACACAGCCTTGTTTCAATCCATGAGTGATTGGGAACGAATCTGATACTGAGTTACCATGAAGAACCTGTCCAGATATGCCATCATGAAGAGCTTGAACCAGTTCCACATAACGTTCAGGACATCCAAAATGTCTCAGTACTTTCCACATAGCAGATCTTGGTACTGAATCAGAGGCTTTTTCCAGATCATAGAAAACTAAATACAGAGGCTATTGTCGCTTTTCATTTTTCCTGGAGCTGTCCAGCACAGATAATCATATCTGTTGTGCCTCTGGAGGTTCGGAAACCACATTGAGACTCAGGCAAAATGCTCTCCGAGATAACTTGGAGCCGGTTTAATAGAATTCTTGCGAGAATTTTACCTACATTTGACAAAAACGATATACCACAGTAGTTCCCACGTACGCTACAATCGCCTTTCTTGAAGATAGTGATGATGGTAGCATTCTTCAAGTCATCAGGTACTTCTCAAGTTTCCCAAATCAAGAAGATGAGTGTGAAAAGTCTAGTCTTCAAGGTTATATCTCCATGTTGTATCAGTTCCAGAGGGATGTTATCAGGACCAGGAGCCTTTCTTGGTTTTAGTCGATTGAGTGCTTTGGTGAAGTCTCTGTATGTGGGTGGAACTGCCATCCGTGGTTGTTGGGGCTGCTGAGGGACATTACAAAGAAAGTCCTCGGTGACATTGGAGGCATGATTTATGCCTATATACCAGCACTAATGAGTGGTTAGTGTCAGTTGTCAGTGTAGGGAATGCATCACAAGCATTGAGTGTACATCTCTAAAGAGAATGCATCACAAGCATGAGTGTACATATCCAACAGTGCATGCTAATTGAATGAACAATAATAATAATGTTATTTGTTTTACGTCCCACTAACTACTTTTTAAGGTCTTCGGAGACGCCGAGGTGCCAGAATTTAGTCCCGCAGGAGTTCTTTTACGTGCCAGTAAATCTACCGACACGGGGCTGTCGTATTTGAGCACCTTCAAATACCACCGGACTGAGCCAGGATCGAACCTGCCAAGTTGGGGTTAGAAGGCCAGCGCCTTAACCGTCTGAGCCACTCAGCGCGGCAATTGAATGAACAGCATGTTCTTTAATACAAGGAATGTCCTATTCTTAGAGAAGAGGAAAAGGCTGAGAAGATATACCCTGCAGAAACTACCTTATTCAGAGACCAGTAGAATGTTAAAAAATCTGTGGCTACTCAAAAAAATCTCCTTTGCTGAACATGTCATCAAAGTGAGGAGAGGTTTATTCCAGTCTACATGCCCTTAGGACATTCAGACAACAGTTCAGTTAATGCAACCGGCAAGATACTCCAGGCAAAAACTGAGTGAGTTGGCCATGCGGTTAGGGTCGCGTAGCTATGAGCTTGAATTCAGGAGATGTTGGGTTCGAACCCCACCATCGGCAGTCCAGAAGATGGTATGCATGGTTTTCTATTTTCACACCAGACAAATGCTGGAGGTGTATCTTTATTAAGGCCATGGCTGCTACCTTCCCAATCCTAGTCCTTTCCCATTCTTGCGTTTTCTTTGATGTGTCAGTGCGTTGTTAAAACACTGGCAAAAAATTGTTCCAGGCAAATATCATTGATCCAAAGAAAGAGACTTCTGATGACCCTAGACAATTAACCCTCAGTACAGTGTTGCAGATATCAAGTGGTGAAATTAATTGTCAGTTGTGAAGTCTTCTGCTACCGGTACAGGAACAGGGAAAAAGACTTCTACAAGTAGTGTTGGGAAACAGCCATTCACATTGGAGGTCAAACCCTTTCAAAAAGACTGGGGAGCCATTGCCTAGCCTTCTTCAGAATAAAGCAACATTGATGGAAAAGACCAAGAAGCCCTGCAGTTACTGCTCATTCTCCTTTTGGAGAAGTTAGTTGTTACAAGTTACAAATCTCATCGTTGGGTCCATATTGAACAACATATACCTTTCTGAAAGAATGTTTCTTCAGGGTCCACCTTTTCAACACATTATATGCTTTTATTGATTTACATAAATAATGTTACATCATGCTTTGCCTATTTTGTAACATCTTCAGCCGCTTTCCTATATCTAAGATCAATCAATCAATCAATACTGATCTGCATTTAGGGCAGTCGCCCAGGTGGCAGATTCCCTATCTGTTGCTTTCCTAGCCTTTTCCTAAATGATTTCAAAGAAATTGGAAATTTATTGAACATCTCCCTTGGTAAGTTATTCCAATCCCTAACTCCCCTTCCTATAAATGAATATTTGCCCCAGTTTGTCCTCTTGAATTCCAACTTAATCTTCATATTGTGATCTTTCCTACTTTTATAAATGCCATTCAAACTTATTCGTCTACTAATGTCATTCCACGCCATCTCTCCGCTGACAGCTCGGAACATACCACTTATGGAAAATTCTAAATTCCCATGGAGGGAATTAGATATTTTTCACGAATAGAGCATGTCAAAAACATATCAGATGTAAGGCTTTTCAGGCGTTTGCTCGATTAACCAGCATTTCATCTTAGGTCTGACACTAGACTCGTCAGAGTGGGATGTGTCAGACCCTACCCACTGATGCTGGGTGTATGCAGGTGAGCTTATCAGAAGCCTTATATGAGGCACAGTCTGATAACTGCATACGGAAGATAAATCTCCACAATGGAATTATTGGCCGCCTAGCAATTCCGAAGGGAAAATTCTAAATTCCCATGGAGGGAATTGGATATTTTTCACCAATAGAGCCTGTCAAAAACATATCAGATGTAAAGCTTTTCAGGCGTTTGCTCTATTAACCAGCGTTTCGTCTTAGGTCTGACACTAGACTTGTCAGAGTGGGATGTGTCAGACCGTACCCACTGACACTGGGTGTATGCAGTCTGGGGAGACTCTGCCTCATATAAGGCTTCTGACCAGACTGCATACACCCAGTGTCAGTGGGTAGGGTCTGACACATCCCACTCTGACAAGTCTAGTGTCAGACCTAAGACGAAACGCTGGTTAATAGAGCAAACGCCTGAAAAGCCTTACATCTGATATGTTTTTGACATGCTCTATTAGTGAAAAATATCCAATTCCCTCCATGGGAATTTAGACTTTTCCATTCGGAATTGCTAGGCGGCCAATAATTCCATTGTGGAGATTTATCTCCTGTATGCAGTTATCAGACTGTGCCTCATATAAGGCTTCTGATAAGCTCACCTGCATACACACAGCGTCAGTGGGTAGGGTCTGACACATCCCACTCTGACGAGTCTAGTGTCAGACCTAAGACGAAATGCTGGTTAATAGAGCAAACGCCTGAAAAGCCTTACATCTGATATACATACCACTTGGCGAGCAGTTCTTCTTCTTTCTCTCAATTCTTCCCAACCCAAACATTGCAACATTTTTGTAACGCTACTCTTTTGTTGGAAATCACCCAGAACAAATCGAGCTGCTTTTCTTTGGATTTTTCCAGTTCTTGATTCAGGTAATCCTGGTGAGGGTCCCATACACTGGAACCATACTCTAGTTGGGGTCTTACCAGAGACTTATATGCCCTCTCCTTTACATCCTTACTACAACCCCTAAACACCCTCATAACCATGTGCAGAGATCTGTACCCTTTATTTACAATCCCATTTATGTGATTACCCCAATGAAGATCTTTCCTTATATTAACACCTAGATACTTACAATGATCCCCAAAAGGAACTTTCACCCCATCAACGCAGTAATTAAAACTGAGAGGATTTTTTCCTATTTGTGAAACTCACAACCTGACTTTTAACCATGTTTATCAACATACCATTGCCTGCTGTCCATCTCACAACATTTTCGAGGTCACGTTGCAGTTGCTCACAATCTTGTAACTTATTTATCACTCTATAGAGAATAACATTATCCGCAAAAAGCCTTACCTCCGATTCCACTCCTTTACTCATATCATTTATATATATATAAGAAAACATAAAGGTCCGATAATACTGCCTTGAGGAATTCCCCTCTTAATTATTACAGGGTCAGATAAAGCTTCACCTACTCTAATTCTCTGGGATCCATTTTCTAGAAATATAGCAACCCATTCAGTCACTCTTTTGTCTAGTCCATTTGCACTCATTTTTGCCAGTAGTCTCCCATGATCCACCCTATCAAATGCTTTAGACAGGTCAATCGCGATACAATCCATTTGACCTCCAGAATCCAAGATATCTGCTATATCTTGCTGGAATCCTACAAGTTGAGCTTCAGTGGAATAATCTTTCCTAAAACTGAATTGCCTTCTATCGAACCAGTTATTAATTTCGCAAACATGTCTTAATATAATCAGAAAATTCCTTCCCAAAGCTTACATACAATGCATGCCAAACTGACTGGCCTGTAATTTTCAGCTTTACGTTTATGACCCTTTCCTTTATACACAGGGGCTACTATAGCAACTCTCCATTCATCTGGTATAGCTCCTCCGACCAAACAATAATCAGATAAGTACTTCAGATATGGTACTATATCCCAATCCATTGTCTTTAGTATATCCCCAGAAATCTGATCAATTCCAGCCGATTTTCTACTTTTCAACTTTTGTATCTTATTGTAAATGTCATTGTTATCATATGTAAATTTTATTACTTCTTTGGCCTTAGTCTCCTCCTGTATCTCGACTTATCCTTGTAACCAACAATCTTTACATACTACTGACTGAATACTTCTGCCTTTTGAAGATCCTCACATACACACTCCCCTTGTTCATTAATTGAGGCGCGCGGCTGTGAGCTTGCATCCGGGAGATAGTAGGTTCGAATCCCATTATCGGCAGCCCTGAAGATGGTTTTCCGTGGTTTCCCATTTTCACACCAGGTAAATGCTGGGGCTGTACCTTAATTAAGGCCACGGCCGCTTCCTTCCAACTCCTAGGCCTTTCCTATCCCATCGTCGCCATAAGACCTATCCGTGTCGGTGCGACGTAAAGCCCCTAGCAAAAAAAAATGTTCATTAATTATTCCTGGAATGTCCTTCTTGGAACCTGTTTCTGCCTTAAAATACCTATACATACCCTTCCATTTTTCACTAAAATTTGTATGACTGCCAATTATGCTTGCTATCATGTTATCCTTAGCTGCCTTCTTTGCTAGATTCAATTTTCTAGTAAGTTCCTTCAATTTCTCCTTACTTCCACAGCCATTTCTAACTCTATTTCTTTCCAGTCTGCACCTCCTGCTTAGTCTCTTTATTTCTCTGTTATAATAAGGTGGGTCTTTACCATTCCTTACCACCCTTAAAGGTACAAACCTGTTTTCGCAATCATCAACAATTTCTTTAAACCCATCCCAGAGTCTGTTTACATTTTTATTTACTGTTTTCCACCGATCATAGTTACTTTTTAGAAACTGCCTCATGCCTGCTTTATCAGCCATATGGTACTGCCTAACAGTCCTACTTTTAAGACCTTCCTTTCTATCACATTTATTTTTAACTACCACAAAAACAGCTTCATGATCATTAATGCCATCTATTACTTCAGTTTCCCTATAGAGGTCATCTGGTTTTATGAGCATGACATCCAGGATATTTTTCCCTCTGGTTGGTTTCATCACTTTCTGAATCAGCTGTCCTTCCTATATTAACTTATTTGCCATTTGTTGGTCATGCTTCCTGTCGTTCGCATTTCTTTCCCAATTGTTATCTGGCAAATTCAGATCTCCCGCTACAATCACATTTCTTTCCATGTCGTTTCCCACATAGCTGACTATCCTATCAAATAATTCCAAACCCGCATCAGTGCTACCCTTTCCCGATCTGTACACTCCAAATATATCAAGTTGCCTATTATCTTTAGAAATGAGCCTTACACCTAGAATTTAATGTGTCTCATCTTTAACTTTTTTGTAGCTTACAAATTCTTCTTTCACCAGAATGAACACTATCTCTCCCACCATTCCTATACTATCTCTACGATACGCACTCCAGTGCCGTGAGAAAATTTCTGCATCCATTATATCATTTCTCAGCCATGATTCAACTCCTATTACAATATCTGGTAAATATATATCTATTAAATTACTTAATTCTATTCCTTTCTTTACAATACTTCTACAGTTCAACACTAACAATTTTATGTCATCCCTACTTGATTTCCAGTTCCCTGTTCCCTTATCACCGCTCCCTAGGCCATCCCGTTTCCCTGATTGTACCTCCCTATTACCCTTCCAAACAAATTTCCTAACTTATACGTACCACTGCGGTTTAAATGAAGGCCATCTGAGCGCAGATCCGTATCTCCTACCCACCCATTAGGATCTAGAAATTTCACTCCCAGTTTCCCACATACCCACTCCATAGTCTCATTTAAATCCCCAATCACCCTCCAGTCAGTATCCATCCTACACAGTATTCCACTAATAACAATCTCCGCTTTCTTAAACTTCACCCGTGCTGCATTTACCAGATCCCAAAATTGTTTACTAGGATTCTAGGCTTTATTTACTATATAAATACTTAAAATGGTTTGACTAGCATGAGTTGTACATCTTTAAACATCTTTAAGATGATTGTCACACTTTGAAAAGTTCAAATTATTTACTAGTTCAATCCTTTGTTTTGTTTACTGAAAGATATTACTTATAAGGTCGTTGCAATGGCATGAATTGCTCAGTCTGTAATGTCCACCATGTTGTGCAACCTATAGAAACTTCATTAACTTGATTGTCACTTTTTAATAATGTTTGTTTGGGGTAAAATTTTAACTGTAGTTTTATGAGATGCTGTTGATGTGGTCAGTTTTCTGACTTTTTTCCTCGTTACCTTATGATGATTAAAAGTGAGTAAAATAGGGCTGCCTGCTGTTGTGTAGGTTGGAAGAGGTGGCTTCTTAAGATTGTTCTTTCTGTTGTGGTTGGACCTTATTGCTTTTTAAAGGGTTAAACTGGAAAGGGTTGCTTCTCTTGCAACTGGCTTACTCCTGTGATGCTTCCTGTCTGACTGCCAGTGACAATTAAGTTAACGATGTTTTTATAGGTTGCACAACATGTTGGACATTATAGACTGAGCAATTCATGCCAGCCCAACATCCTTATAAGGAACATATTTTACTTAACAAAAACAACTAAGGTTAGGTTGAAGGAAGAATCCCACCTTCCAATACTTGTTTGTTCTTTACTGCTAGTCTGTGTAATTATAAAACATATTCCAGCATAAAATCTAATTACATTATTTTAAAAAGTACATGTTTCGTTCCTAATGTGGAACGTGTTCAGCAAAAAAAAAAAAAAACATTGGCATTAATTAAATAAAAACACTTACAATGAACCATCATCATCTTGAAATAAAATGTTCCTTCATGTTTATTTATTTATTTATTTATTTATTTATTTATTTATTTATTTATTTATTTATTTATTTATTTATTTATTTATTTATTTATTTATTTATTTATTTATTTATTTATTTATTTATTTATTTATTTATTTATTTATTTATTTATTTATTTATTTATTTATTTATTTATTTATTTATTTATTTATTTATTTATTTATTTATTTATTTATTTATTTATTTATTTATTTATTTATTTATTTATTTATTTATTTATTTATTTATTTATTTATTTATTTATTTATTTATTTATTTATTTATTTATTTATTTATTTATTTATTTATTTATTTATTTATTTATTTATTTATTTATTTATTTATTTATTTATTTATTTATTTATTTATTTATTTATTTATTTATTTATTTATTTATTTATTTATTTATTTATTTATTTATTTATTTATTTATTTATTTATTTATTTATTTATTTATTTATTTATTTATTTATTTATTTATTTATTTATTTATTTATTTATTTATTTATTTATTTATTTATTTATTTATTTATTTATTTATTTATTTATTTATTTATTTATTTATTTATTTATTTATTTATTTATTTATTTATTTATTTATTTATTTATTTATTTATTTATTTATTTATTTATTTATTTATTTATTTATTTATTTATTTATTTATTTATTTATTTATTTATTTATTTATTTATTTATTTATTTATTTATTTATTTATTTATTTATTTATTTATTTATTTATTTATTTATTTATTTATTTATTTATTTATTTATTTATTTATTTATTTATTTATTTATTTATTTATTTATTTATTTATTTATTTATTTATTTATTTATTTATTTATTTATTTATTTATTTATTTATTTATTTATTTATTTATTTATTTATTTATTTATTTATTTATTTATTTATTTATTTATTTATTTATTTATTTATTTATTTATTTATTTATTTATTTATTTATTTATTTATTTATTTATTTATTTATTTATTTATTTATTTATTTATTTATTTATTTATTTATTTATTTATTTATTTATTTATTTATTTATTTATTTATTTATTTATTTATTTATTTATTTATTTATTTATTTATTTATTTATTTATTTATTTATTTATTTATTTATTTATTTATTTATTTATTTATTTATTTATTTATTTATTTATTTATTTATTTATTTATTTATTTATTTATTTATTTATTTATTTATTTATTTATTTATTTATTTATTTATTTATTTATTTATTTATTTATTTATTTATTTATTTATTTATTTATTTATTTATTTATTTATTTATTTATTTATTTATTTATTTATTTATTTATTTATTTATTTATTTATTTATTTATTTATTTATTTATTTATTTATTTATTTATTTATTTATTTATTTATTTATTTATTTATTTATTTATTTATTTATTTATTTATTTATTTATTTATTTATTTATTTATTTATTTATTTATTTATTTATTTATTTATTTATTTATTTATTTATTTATTTATTTATTTATTTATTTATTTATTTATTTATTTATTTATTTATTTATTTATTTATTTATTTATTTATTTATTTATTTATTTATTTATTTATTTATTTATTTATTTATTTATTTATTTATTTATTTATAACTACTAAATCTTACATCTGCTCTAATCTGCTTGTCATATTCATATCTTGGTCTACCCATAACGTTCTTAATGCCTACACTTCCCTCAAGAATCAACTGAACAAGTCCTGGGTGTCTTAAGATTTATTCAGTATCTGTGCAACACCACATTTCAAAAGCTTCTTTCTCTTTCTTTCTGAGCTAGTTATTGTCCATGTTTCACTTCTATACACTGCCACACTTCAGACGGAAGTCTTCAGAAATATCTAATTCCTATACCAATATTCAAAGTGAGCAAATTTCTTTTCATAGGAAAGGCCTTCCTTGCTTGTGCTAGTCTGAATTTTATGTCCTCCTTACTTCTGGCATCATTAGATATTTTACTACCCATGTAAAAATATTCATCTACTCCCTTTAAGACTTAATTTCTGCCAGGTTAAGTGGCTCAGACGGTTGAGGCACTGTCCTTCGGACCCCAACTTGACAGGTTTGATACTGGCTCAGTCTGGTGGTATTTGAAGGTGCTCAAATATGTCAGCCTCGTGTTGATAGATTTACTGGCACGTAAAAAAACTCCTGCGGTACTAAATTCCTATACCTTGGTGTCTCCGAAAACCATGAAAATAGTTAGTGGGAGATAAAAGCCAATAACATTATTATTATTATTATTATTATTATTATTATTATTATTATTATTATTATTATTATTATTATTACCGTGGTTGTTGGATCAGCAGAGGTGAAAAAAGGTGCCGGGGTGAATGGGTCTAACTACCAAATCAAGGTTAATTTTAAAACTGTAACATGGTTATATTTTCTTTCCTTTTTTAGAATTTCAAACTTAACAATCTTTCACTAAGTGAACACAATGATATATCAGGTACAATGACAAACTAGAAACAAGACAAAAAGATCCCAATCTTAGTGATTTTTACACTCTTGGGCTACGCGCCCCTAGTTTTACAATTTTGAGCTCTTAGCTCAATTTTACCAAAGCACTAATTTTAAAGCAAGGGCAGAAATCCCCTAATGCCTGGAGCACATGCTTCCCAAAATGTCAATGTCAAGCCTCCCAGAAGCACCTTTACAACACTTGAAAAGAGCTGACACGCTCTAAGTCTTTCAAGCCTCTTGAAGGCAATACCAGACTTTACAATTAATTGCCATCGAGGCACAACTTACAAAAATGACACAAGGGGTTATCTTGTACCCAACATACTGGGCCTTAGCAGAAAAAGAACAGGTTAAGTAAATGGCCTGAAATACCAAAATGAATGGAGGCGTGTACTTGCACTCCTAAATAATCATTCTAAAACCTAAAAGGCACTAGGCCGATGAAACAGGGGCAATTCCCAAACTATGGAGGTGACTCGTATAAGAATAATTTAAGACATTACAGAAAGGAAGAAAACCAGTTACGAAACGTAGTCACCTCAAACCAATATGAAGGTGAGCTCGAGAGGGTACAGCGCTCTCTGTCCCCGATTTAAGTTAAAGATTTTATGAAGTTTCACATAAGCCGGCCAAAATTACATATTTAGAAAAGTAGGTTACATGGAAAAGTTTCGGACCTATCCCTCAGGTTAAACTGCGGAGCTAGCAAAAGGTGAAGATGTTAAATGGCCATACCTTGTCGAAGTACTGCTGCCTGATGAAAGAGGCACCTCCCGCCTCCTGCTTCACATACACACACTTAGTTAGATGTTGATCAAGTGGCCAAGAGACGTGAAAATCCGCAGTTCATAAACCCTTGAGTAAGTTTTGAGACCTTTCCTGAATAATCAAGACACACCCACGGCGTTTTATTGGTTAACATCAAAAGTTACACTCAAAATCGAAGAAGAAATACGTGATAGGCTGAAAATTAATTACAGAAATTAGGGATTGGCTGAATTATAAACTGGTGGAAAAGATAAAACTTATGAATACAAATTTTCTTCAAGAAAGGTTCTTTCACTTCGCACCGGGATGCATGATCATAGTTTGTGTAGTGACATCTATGAGAGAATGTCCACATTTCTTGATCAATGGAAAACAAAACAAGTTGAAATTCACACAGTACTGGCAACTTCATAATCACAAAATTACGGTAGTGACATCTTCTGAGGAAAAGTTTAAGTAGGTCTAGTTCCAAGTTCAGTGTTTCTCCTGTAGAGGAGTTCTAATTGGCGCAAGATTTAAATGTGCGGCATAGAGGTGTACCTCCCGGTACAATTATTATTAACATCATCATCATCTTCATTGTTATTATTATTATTATTATTATTATTATTATTATTATTATTATTATTATTATTATTATTTAATTTCCTAGGTTACTGTAGTCACGTCCTAGTTCGTGAACTATGGGCAACAGTTGAGTGGCCTAGTAAGTGGTCCTGAGAGTCGGGATACCAGTTACTACGGAATGGGAGTGGGCATCTCGGACATATTCTGAGTCATGGCCCTCCTTGTGCTCAGGCGGCTAGGACTATACAATCAACCAGTGGTCCATAACCTGTTAGAGGAGAGATCCTCACTTGGACTATGTGTAAGTAGGGTAGCATCCTGCTTCACGAATTTACCGAGCTCAGAACATTTTAAGCAAGCCTCGGACGTATGGGAGTAACGGAGACCCACTCCTATTTGACAGGCTAGGGACTCATTGGAAACAAGTTGGCGATCAAATGGAATTCGATGGGGAGCTATCAATATTAATGGGGCTTATGGAAGAAAGAAAGTAGAACTGGCTGAGTCAGCAAAGAGGATGCATCTGGATGTGCTAGAAGTAAGTGATATTCGGGTAAGGCGAGATAACGAGGAAGAGAGAGGAGATTATAAAGTGTACTTGACAGGTGTTAGAAAGGGAAGGGCAGAGTATGGGGTAGGGCTGTTTATTAGGAATACCATTGCACACAACATAATTTCTGTTAGGCACTTAAATGAGCAAATAATGTGGGTAGATTTGGCAGTTGGAGGAATTAGGATGAGAATTGTCTCAGTGTATTCACCATGTGAGGGTGCAGATGAGGATGAAGTTGACAAGTTTTATGAAACATTGAGTGACACCGTGGTCAGGGACAACAACAAGGATAGAATAGTGTTAATGGGTGATTTCCATGCGAGAGTTGGAAATAGAACTGAACGATACGAAAGGGTGATTGGTAAATGTGGGAAAGGTATGGATGCTAATAGGAATGGGAAGAGTTTGCTGGACTTCTGTGCTAGTATGGGTTTAGCAGTTATGAATACATTCTTCAAGCATAAAGCTATCCACCACTACACATGGGAGGCTAGGGTACCAGATTCTATAGACTACATCTTAACCGACTTTGAATTCAGGAAATCTGTTAGGAACGTACGAGTTTTCCTGGGATTTTTCAATGATACAGACCACTATCTGATCTGTAGTGAATCAAGTATCTCTAGACGTAGGATAGAGAAAGTGAAATCTGTCTGCAAACGGATAAGGGTAGAAAATCTCCAGGACAAGGAAATTAGACAGAAGTACACGGATATGATTAGTGAGAAGTTTCGAACAGTAGACAGTAAGCAGGTTCAGGATATAGAAAGAGAATGGGTGGCATACAGGGATGCTGTATTAGAAACATTAGAAACAGCAAGGGAATGCCTAGGAACAACTGTGTGTAAAGATGGGAAAAGGCGAACATCTTGGTGGAATGATGAAGTGACAGCAGCTTGTAAAAGTAAAAATAAGGCTTATCAGAAATGGCTCCAAACAAGGGCCGAGGCAGACAGGGATTTGTACGTAGATGAAAGAAACACAGCGAAACAAATAGTTGTTGAATCCAAAAAGAAGTCTTGGGAAGATTTTGGTAATAACCTGAAAAGGCTAGGTCAAGCAGCAGGGAAACCTTTCTGGACAGTAATAAACAATCTTAGGAAGGGAGGGAAAAAGGAAATGAACAGTGTTTTGAGTGATTCAGGTGAATTTAAAGATAAAAATTTCATTGTTCCGTATTGAAATTATTAACATTAAAAATTAAATAATTGAAGTTCAACCAATTCAATACATAAAAGAAAGAAATGTAGTAATTACATTCTTATTTAAATGGGACCGGTTTCGACCCTAGTCCAGGTCATCGTCAGCCGTAAAAACAAGTAGGCGAAATCACACAATGTTTATGAATATTGGAGAAATGGGTCAGTTTCACACTCTGTCAGGCACAAAGTCACAACACTATCAAATAATATATGAAGATTATAAATAACTTGAAGTTGCAGACGAATAGATTTGTAGAAGCAAACCGCCAGTTCCCGGTGATCAGCGCGGCACATTCAAGGTCATGCGCTGCGGTCTCGAACGCCAAAGTAGAGTGGAGAATGTCGTGAAGGTCCAATATTTGTCTTGGTTGCGGGAAGTTAAGTACGTATATAAAAAATATACGACGCAAATCAGTATAATTGAATGAGTACTCGTGCTCCTGCTAAGTTCTTGGAAAACAGTTGACTTGAAAAAACAATTGTAAAGAGAAAAAAATGTAGTAAAAAGCGCAATATCGGAAAACAAATGAAAACTTATATGCACAGTGCGCTATTTTTTAAATTGAAAAATTTTTTAGGACATGATTGAAGTAGTCGAAGTTGGCGCAAGACAAGAGTTAAAATTTGAAAGAGGAGAACCGAAATGAAGGTCGATTGTTTTTTTTTTTTTTTTTTAATAAATAGAGAAGGTAGAATAAATTAACAGAGGAAGAGTGATAGTGAAAAAAGAGAAAAAATAAAAGAGATCGAAGTTAGATGGTATTGAGGAAGGATAAGATAGGGAAATGAAGGAGGGGTAATTTAGGGTGGGTTATTGGAGGTAGAAAATGTGGGTGGGAACTTCTATTTTCCATGCCTTACAAAGTTCCCACCCACATTTTCTACCTCCAATAACCTACCCTAAATTACCCCTCCTTCATTTCCCTATCTTATCCTTCCTCAATACCATCTAACTTCAATCTCTTTTATTTTTTCTCTTTTTTCACTATCACTCTTCCTCTGTTAATTTATTCTACCTTTTCTATTTATTAAAAAAAAAAAACAATCGACCTTCATTTCGGTTCTCCTCTTTCCAATTTTAACTCTTGTCTTGCGCCAACTTCGACTACTTCAATCATGTCCTAAAAAATTTTTCAATTTAAAAAATAGCGCACTGTGCATATAAGTTTTCATTTGTTTTCCTATATTGTGCTTTTTACTACATTTTTTCCTCTTTACAATTGTTTTTTCAAGTCAACTGTTTTCCAAGAACTTAGCAGGAGCACGAGTACTCATTCAATTATACTGATTTGCGTCGTATATTTTTTATATACATACTTAACTTCCCGCAACCGAGACAAATATTGGACCTTCAAGACATTCTCCGCTCTACTTTGGCGTTCGAGACCGCAGCGCATGACCTTGAATGTGCCGCGCTGATCACCGGGAACTGGCGGTTTGCTTCTACAATTCTATTCGTCTGCGACTTCAAGTTATTTATAATCTTCATATATTATTTGATAGTGTTGTGACTTTGTGCCTGACAGAGTGTGAAACTGACCCATTTCTCCAATATTCATAAACATTGTGTGATTTCGCCTACTTGTTTTTACGGCTGACGATGACCTGGACTAGGGTCGAAACCGGTCCCATTTAAATAAGAATGTAATTACTACATTTCTTTCTTTTATGTATTGAATTGGTTGAACTTCAATTATTTAATTTTTAATGATTCAGGTGAACTCATAATAGATCCCAGCGAATCACTGGAGAGGTGGAGTGAATATTTTGAACATCTTCTGAACGTAAAAGGAAATCTTCCTGGTGGTGTTGCGAACAGCCAAGCTTATGGGGAGGAGGAAAATGATGTTGGTGAAATTATGCTTGAGGAAGTGGAAAGGATGGTAAATAAACTCCATGGTCATAAAGCAGCAGGAACAGATGAAATTAGACCTGAAATGGTGAAATATAGTGGGAAGGCAGGGATGAAATGGCTTCATAGAATAATATTAGCATGGAGTGTTGGTAAAGAAACCTTCAGATTGGACAAAAGCAGTAATTGCACCTATCTATAAGCAAGGGAACAGGAAGGATTGCAATGACTATCGAGGTATCTCATTGAGTAGTATAAAAGACAACATGTTCACTGGCATCTTGGAAGGGAAGGTGCGATCAGTGGTTGAGAGGAAGTTAGATGAAAACTAGTGTGGATTTGGACCACAGAGGGACTGTTAGGATCAGATTTTCAGTATGCTCCAGGAAATTGAAAAATGCTACGAGGAATAGACAGTTATGTGTCGTAGATCTTCAAAAAGCATATGACAGGGTACCGAGGGAAAAGATGTTCGCTATACTGGGGGACTATGGGATTAAGGGCAGATTATTAAAATCAATCAAAGGCATTTATGTTGACAATTGGGCTTCAGTGAGAATTGTTGGTAGAATGAGTTCTTGGTTCAGGGTACTTACAGGGGTTAGACAAGGCTGTAATCTTTTACCTTTGGTGTTCGTAGTTTACATGGATCATCTGCTGAAAGGTATAAAATGGTAGAGTGGGATTCAATTAGGTGGAAATGTAGTAAGCAGTCTAGCCTATGCTGATGACTTGGTCTTATTGGCAGATTGTACTGAAACCCTGCAGTCTAATATCTTGGAACTTGGAAATAGGTGCGATGAGTATGGTATGAAAATTAGCCTTTTGAAGACTAAATTAATGTCAGTAGGTAAGAAATTCAACAGAATTGAATGTCAGATTGGTGATACAAAGGTAGAACAGATAGAAAATTTCAAGTATTTAGGTTGTGTGTTCTCCCAGGATGGTTAATATAGTAAGTAAGATTGAATCAAGGTGTAGTAAAGCTAATGCAGTGAGTTCGCAGTTATCAACAGTATTCTGTAAAAAGGAAGTCAGCTCCCAGACGAAACTATCTTTACATCAGTCTGTTTTCAGACCAACTTTGCTTTACGGGAGCGAAAGCTGGGTGGACTCAGGATATCTTATTCGTAAGTTAGAAGTAACAGACATGAAAGTAGCAAGAATGATTGCTGGTACAAACATGTGGGAACAATGGCAGGAGGGTACTCGGAATGAGGAGATAAAGGCTAAATTAGGATTCAACTTGATGGATGAAGCTGTACACATAAACCGGCTTCAGTAGTGGGGTCATGTGAGGCGAATGGAGGAGGATAGGTTACCTAGGAGAATACTGGACTCTGTTATGGAGGGTAAGAGAAATAGAGGGAGACCAAGATGACGATGGTTAGACTCAGTTTCTAATGATTTAAAGATAAGAGGTATGGAACTAAATGTGACCACAGCACTAGTTGCAAATCGAGGATTGTGGCGACGTTTAGTAAATGCACAGAGGCTTGCAGACTGAACGCTGAAAGGTATAACAGTCTATAATGATAATGTATGTATGTCCTAGTCTAATATTTTCTGTATCATCTGACTTCATTCAACTGCATTCCATTACTTTTGTTTTGGACTTATTTATTTTTATCTTGTCCTCCTTCCCCAAGACTCTGTCCATATCATTCTGCAATTTTTCCAGATCTTCTGCAGTCTCAGACAAAATAAAAATGTTTTTGTTGTTGTTTGGATCATCAGGCCATAGACTGGTTTAATGCAGCTTCCATGCCACCCTATCCTGTGCTAAACTTTTCATTTCTATGTATCTACTACATTCTGCATCTGCTCTAATATGTTTGTCTTATTCATACCTTGGTCTAACCCTGACGTTTTTTTGCCACCTACACTTCTCTCAAAAACTAACTGAACAAGACCTAGGTGTCATAAGATGTGCCCTATCATTCTGTCTCTTCTTCTGGTCAAATTTTGCCAAATCGTTCTCCTCTCACCAATTTGATTCAGTATCTCTTCATTTGGGATTCGATCTACCCATCTCACCTTCAGGATTCTTCTGCAACACCACATTCAAAAGCTTCTATTGTCTTTCTTTCTGAGCTAGTAATCTTCCATGTTTCACTTCCATACAATGCCATGCTCCAGACGAAAATCTACAAAAATGTATTTCTAATTCCTATATCAACATTGGTATTGACCATATTTCTTTTCTTTAGACAGGCTTATCTTGCACTCCTTTTCCAAGACTGTCTATACCATTCAGCAATTTCTTCAGATCTTCTACAGACTAAGATAGAATAACAATATCATTGGCAAATCTCAGAGTTTCGACTTCCTCTAATTGTATTTTGATTCTCTTTCCATATTCCTTGTTGATTTCCCTTATCACCTGTTCTGTGAAAACATTGAACTGCAGCTTTGCCTTACTCCTTTCTGGATTTCTGCTGCTGTTCCATAGCCTTTGATTCTTATCACTGTAGACTGATTTTTCTATAGTTTGTAGATAATTCTTCGCTCTCCGTATCTGATCCCGATCACCTTCAGAATCTCAAATAGCTTGGTCTAATCAACAATATTATATGCCTTTTTCTAGAGGTAGAGCTACAAATCCCTTGGCTTGTCCTTGTTAATTTGGTCCTCTAAGATCAGATGTAAAGTCAGGATTGCCTCATGTGTTCCTACATTTGTTCTGAAGCCAAATTGATCTTCTGCCAACTCGGTTTGAACTTGTTTTTCCATTCTACTATAAATAATACGTGTTAATATTTTGCGGGCATGACATACTAAACTAATGGTGCAGTAGTTTTCACACTTGCCAGCAAATGCTTTCTCGGGAATAGGTATAACAATATTCTGCCAAAAAATGGATGGCACTTCTCCCAAATCATACATCTTATGCACTAAATGGAATAACTGTGCCGTGCTGGTTTCTCCTAAGGCAGTCAGTAATTATGAGGGAATTTCTTCAATTTCAAGTGCCTTGTTCCTATTTAAGTGTTTCAAAGCTCTGTTGATTTCTGACCTCAAAATTGGGTCTCCAATTTCATCAGCATTAACAGCCTCTTCTTGTTCCAGAACCATATCATATACCTTTTTAATTTGATACAACTGTTGGATAAGTTCCTGCTTCCTTCTGCCTTGTCTTCTTTCCCTAGAAGTCGTTTTCCATCTGAGCTCTTAATATTCATACACTGAGTTTTCCTTTCTCCCATGGTTTCCTTGATTTTCCTGTATGCAGCAGGTACCTTTCCTAGGACCATACAACCTCCAGCATCCTTGCACTTCTCTTTCAGGCATTCTTCCTTAGCTGTCCTCCACTTTCCATTTAATTTTGTAATCACCTGTATTTTCTGTCGTCTACAATTTTTGTATTCTTGTATTCTTGTACATTTTACAGTCGTCAGTCAGGTACAGTATATCTTGAGTTATCCATTGATTCTTAGTTGATATTTCCTTTCTTCTCATTCTTCAGCAGCCATAAGGCTGACCTCATTTTTCACAACTGTCCATTCATCCTCTATTGTGTTTCCTTCAGCCGTTTCAATTAGTCCTTGTGCATTATGCTCCGTGAAAAAGTCCCACACACTCTTTTTTTTTCAACTTGTCTGGATCCCATCTCCATGCAGTCCATCCTTTCTTCAATTTATTTCAACTTTAGGTGGAATTTCATGACCAACAAATAGTGGTCAGAGTCCTTATCAGCTCTTGGGAAAGTTTTGCAATCCAACACCTGATTTCTGAATCTCTGCCTAATCATACAGCCATCGTTTGTGGTATTTGAACCAAGTATTGGCAAGGGCTAAACTATGATTGGTGCAGAATTTAACCAGCCAACTTCGTCTTTCTTTCCTTTGTCCCAGTCCAAATTTTCCTACTGTATTATCTTCTCTTTCTTGGCCTACTACTGCACTGTTTTATATCTGTACTATGTATGTTTCTCATTAATTGGTCACTGTGTTATGTATAAGTTTCTCTTCCATGTATTAAAATTATTTATACATTTTCATTTTTCTCTTCAGGTGATGGAAAACTCCCCTTCATATGATTGCAGCATTTGTTCGAGAAAATTCCACTACTCAGGTTCCAGAGACAAGTAATTATTAATAAACATTTCATAATTACAATACTATACTGTAGACTTATTTTGTTTTAGGTCTAAGTATTCAAACTTTGTGAGTAGTGTAACTCCCTCTATGACCTTATATTTTATTAGATTTGCAGCTTCTCACAATCAAATTATTAAATGTAATTTAATCATTATCCGCTAGGTCTACCTCTTACTGTTTTTGTAATCATCATCAGCCCATAGACTAATTTGATGATGGAGCGAGATGTTATGCGGTTTGGGTCACGTAGCTGTCAGCTTGCACTCAATAAAGAGTAGGTTCGAACCCCACTGTCGGCAGCCTTGAAGATGGTTGTGTGTGGTTTTCCATTTTCACACCAGGTAAATGCTGGGGTTGTACCTTAAACAAAACCATTGTCACTTCCTTCCCAGTCCTAGCCTGTTTCTATCCTATTATCACCATGAAACCTATCTGTCTCGGTGTGACATAAAACAGAATTGCAAGCCGTCCACTTCATGACCGTATCAATGAGTACAATCAACAAATTAATTTAAAAACCACCTAATCGATACTTTATTTTTTTGCCCTGGGCAAAATTAACAGGGCCTTTGAAATTCCGCTAACAGAAGCAGAGAGAAAGAAGGAACTATCTTACATTCGCCAACAAGCCCTACATAACGGTTTCAGTTTGAAATTCATCAACAAAATCATTACTAAATGCAAATATCAACAACAAATTAAACTAAAGCAGCAATCGGAGAAGGCAAAGAGGTACGTCATATTAAACCTTTAATAACCCGAGGATTTATGAGATCATGAATATGTTCAAGAAACACAACACCAAAGCAGCTTTCTCAACCAACAACAATATGAAACATAGATTCTTTAATCACAACAGAGTCAATAAACTTAAGATGACGAATTCCAGGAATCTGGCATTTATAGGCTGACATGTACTCGGTGCAAAAAAAACATACATGCGGCAATCAGGAAGGAGCTTTATAATTACATATCAGGAACACGTCAATGCAGAGAAGTACAGAGGATTCTCTGCCACGGGAGCTCATATGAAAGAGGCAACCCACTAATTCACTAATATCAGACAGGATCTTCAAATCATCAGTAGGATCGTAAAGGAAGTCTAATGAACAGCCTAGAAAACATCCACATTATTCTGGATAAAACAGAAAACAGGGAACAGAATCTAAACGAAATTAATGAGCAAAAAACCTCTTATATGAGCATATCAGTAAATACATGGAATGTGTAAGCAGAAAACAAACAAGACGAACAAGTGAAATAATCAAACACGATGTCACTGAAGAACAGCTAGTACTCCCTCCCCCTCACGAGACGTATTAGATGACGACACAACTCTACTTCCCCTTTCTCCGGAGGATTGCACGAACAATCAGACCGTGTCACATTGCTACTACACTAGGTCGTGCACAAAGACAGATCCCCAAGGCAGCGCGGAATAAACATCTTTCCAGATAAGGTGAGTTAAGACAACACAATTTCCAATACATTCCTTTTCCCGTGATCTATTTAAATTCGGAGCTCTTCTATTTTATGCCATATTTTAATATATTACGATCTCCTGCTGGTTGCAGATCATGAGGCAAGCTGCCCCGATCAGAAGACTGCCATTTTATATAACAGAGAAGCTACCATAGGATGTTTGCAAATCAAACAATCAACATATCCTTTTACCACAATCTAAAGAGCAATATCCGCAAGTCAAACAGTCAACACGGCCTTTTACTACAACCTAAAGAGTAACATTTAAGGAAGATACTCAATACAAAATACAAACACCAACTACCCGAGACTGGAATATACTGTACACAGACTTTTCATTCAAGACCAAGTGTTTTGAAAAGTGCCTCACCATAGACGCTTTAAGATATTTTTCAGATATGTTTATTAGTAAATAAGTTTTTTAACATCATGTAGACGTGAATTTTAATTTAAGTACTCTTCTCACAAATGCCTGAAGACTGTTACAAACATTGACTTTTTTATTCATGCCACCTAGTGTTATTACGAAAAGTGTATCACCATAGACACTTTTAAATATTTTAAATATGTATATTAGTTTATAAGTTTTTTAAACACAATTGTAGACACGAACTGTAATTTAAGTATAATCCACATATATTACCTTACCCCCCAATCTCCCCCCCCCCCCCCCCCCCCTCCTTTCTTCTAGAGCACCTAGAGCAATAGTTTTTAGGATCCCATGGGACATAGTTTTAAGGTTTGAATGTGCTTACTGTCTAAATGTTTTCATCTAAGCTATCTTTATACAGCTGAAGATGACCACTATGTTGTCGAAACATGTTCTGTATGTGCTAATGTATTTTTAATTTTGCCCAAGGCAAAAAAATTAAGTATCGATTAGGTGGTTTTTAAATTAATTTGTTGATAGAACAGAATGAAAAAGAAAAATATAATATGTTGCAGCAATCTATACCACCCTGCCCGTTAACTATTGCATCTTAGATCTACCCTAGTCTGTTTGTGATATGCCATCTTCCTGTTTTTCTGGTCAGATTTTACCAAATCTTTCTCCTCTCACCAATTAGACTCAATATCTCTTTGTTTGTGATCTGACCTATCCATTTATGCATGTCTGTGTTTGAGGTGAGCAAATTTGATGTCTCCTTGCTTTATTTTCAATTTGCTTTATGTTGCACCAACACAGATAAATCTTATGGCTTTGATGGGATAGGAAAGCCCTACTGTAGGAGTGGGAAGGAAGGGGCTTTGTCTTTAATTAAGGTACAGCCCCATTTGCCTGGTGTGAAAATCTGAAACCATGGAAACCATCTTCAGGGCTGCCGACAGTGGGGTTCAAATCCACTAACTCCTGCAGGCAAGCTCACAGCTGCGCGCCTCTAACCACACAGCCAACTCATTTGATCTTCCTTGCTTTTGCCATTATTGTCAGTCCGAGTAACATTATTTGTCTGTTTCGTTTAAGACCTCTTTTTATATTTATTATCAGACACATTTTGTACTAAGGATTGCATTACTCTTCAATATGTACAGTATCTATCGTAAAGTTTTCATGTTTGCACACTTAACAACTTAGTAGCAATCACAGTTAACTCTATCCCATATAAGTGAGAATAGTTCCATAGCAAATATAAGAGATAGCCTGGTTATGTACAGCCTTTGTAGCTGCTGCTGCTCTCAATCATCTTTGTATCCCAAACAATTTAATTGTTGTTTGTAAAGTATTTAAACTATCTATACTGTGCACAGCAGTTCATCAATCAATCAATCAATCAATCAATCAATCAATCAATCAATCAATCAATCAATCAATCAATCAATCAATCAATCAATCAGTCAATCAGTCAATCAATCAATCAATACTAATCTGCATTTTGGACAGTTGCCCAGGTGGCAGATTTCCTATCTGTTGCTTTCCCAGCCTTTTCCTAAATGATTTCAAAGAAATTGCAAATTTATTGAACATCTCCCTTGGTAAGTTATTCCAATCCCTAATTCCCCTTCCTGTAAACGAATATTTGCCCCAGTTTGTCCTCTGGAATTCCAACTTTATCTTCATATTGTGATCTTTCCTATTTATATAAACACCACTCAAACTTATTCGTCTACTAATATCATTCCACGCCATCTCTCCGCTGACAGCTCGGAACATACAACTTAATGTATATAGGAAAATATTTTCCTATATACATTTTGTGACACTTTCAATACGGACGAAGAATGAATTTCATCACTTGTAAAACATACCACTTAGTCGAGCAGCTCTTCTTCTTTCTCCCAATTCTTCCCAGCCCAAACTTTGCAACATTTTTGTAATGCTGCTCTTTTGTTGGAAATCACCCAGAACAAATCGAGCTGTTTTTCTTTGGATTTTTTCCAGTTCTTGAATCAGGTAATCCTGGTGAGGGTCCCATACACTGGAGCCATACTCTAGTTGGAGTCTTACCAGAGACTTATATGCCCTCTCCTTTAAATCCTTACTACAACCCCTAAACACCCTCATAACCATGTGCAGAGATCTGTACCCTTTATTTACAATCCCATTTATGTGATTGCCCCAATGAAGATCTTTCCTTATATTAACACCTAGATACTTACAATGATCCCCAAAAGGAACTTTCACCCCATCAACGCAGTAATTAAAACTGAGAGGACTTTTCCTATTTGTGAAACTCACAACCAGACTTTTAATCCCGTTTATCAACATACCCTTGCCTACTGTCCACCTCACAACATTATCGAGGTCACGTTGCAGTCGCTCACAATCTTGTAACTAATTTATTACTCTATAGAGAAAAACATCATCCGCAAAAAGCCTTACCTTTGATTCCACTACTTTACTCATATCATTTATATATATAAGAAAACATAAAGGTCCGATAATACTGCCTTGAGGAATTCCCCTCTTAATTATTACAGCGTCAGATAAAGCTTCACCTACTCTAATTCTCTGGGATCCATTTTCTAGAAATATAGCAACCCATTTAGTCACTCTTTTGTCTAGTCCAATTGCACTCATTTTTGCCAGTAGTCCCCCATGATCCACCCTTTCAAATGCTTTAGACAGGTCAATCACGATAACAGACCATTTAACCTCCTGAATCCAGGATGTCTGCTATATCTTGCTGGAATCCTACAAGTTGAGCTTCAGTGGAATAACCTTTCCTAAAACCGAACTGCCTTCTATCGAACCAGTTATTAATTTTGCAAACATGTCTAATATAATCAGAAAGAATGCTTCCCAAAGCTTACATACAACACATGTCAAACTTACTGGCCTGTAATTTTCAGCTTTATGTCTATCACCCTTTCGTTTATACACAGGGGCTACGATAGAACTCTCCATTCATCTGGTATAGCTCCTCTGACCAAACAATAATCAAAAAGTACTTCAGATATGGTACTATATCCCAACCCATTGTCTTTAGTATATCCCCAGAAATCTTATCAATTCCAGATGCTTTTTTAGTTTTCAAATTTTGTATCTTATTGTAAATGTCATTGTTATCATATGTAAATTTTAATACTTCTTTAGCCTTAGTCTCCTCCTCTATCTGGACATTATCCTTGTAACCAACAATCTTTGCATATTGCTGACTGAATACTTCTGCCTTTTGAAGATCCTCACATACACACTCCCCTTGTTCATTAATTATTCCTGGAATGTCCTTCTTAGAACCTGTTTCTGCCTTAACATACCTATACATACCCTTCCATTTTTCACTAAAATTTGTATGACTGCCAATTATGCTTGCCATCATGTTATCCTTAGCTGCCTTCTTTGCTAGATTCAATTTTCTAGTAAGTTGCTTTTATTTCTCCTTACTTCCACAGCCATTTCTAACTCTATTTCTTTCCAGTCTGCACCTCCTTCTTAGTCTCTTTATTTCTCTATTATAATAAGGTGGGTCTTTACCATTGCTTACCACCCTTAAAGGTACATACCTGTTTTTGCATTCCTCAACAATTGCTGTAAACCCATCCCAGAGTCTGTTTACATTTTTATTTACTGTTTTCCACCGATCATAGTTACTTTTTAGAAACTGCCTCTTGCCTGCTTTATCAGCCATATGGTACTGCCTAATAGTTCTACTTTTAAGACCTTCCTTTCTATCACATTTATTTTTAACTATGACGAAAACAGCTTCATGATCACTAATGCCATCTATTATTTCAGTTTCTCTATAGAGCTCATCTGGTTTTATCAGCACCACATCCAGGATACTTTTCCCTCTGGTTGGTTCCATCACTTTCTGAATCAGGTGTCCTTCCCAATTGACATCTGGTAAATTCAGATCTCCCGCTACAGTCACATTTCTTTCCGTGTCTTTTCCTACATAGCTGATTATCTTATCAAATAATGCTGAATCCGTGTTAGTTCTACCCTTTCCCGGTCTGTACACTCCAAATATATCAAGTTGCCTATTATCTTTAGAAATGAGCCTTACACCTAGAATTTCATGTGTCTCATCTTTAACTTTTTGGTAGCTTACAAATTCTTCTTTCACTAGAATGAATACCCCCCTCCCACCATTCCTATCCTATCTCTACAATACACACTCCATTTCCGTGAGAAAATTTCTGCATCCATTATATCATTTCTCAGCCATGATTCAACTCCTATTACAATATCTGGTAAATATATATCTATTAAATTACTTAATTCTATTCCTTTCTTTACAATACTTCTACAGTTCAACACTAACAATTTTATGTCATCCCTACTTGATTTCCAGTTCCCTGTTCCCTTATCACCGCTCCCTAGGCCACCCTGTTTCCCTGAATGTACCTCCCTATTACCCTTCCAAACAAATTTCCTAACTTATATGTACCACTGCGGTTTAAGTGAAGGCCATCTGAGCGCAGATCCCTATCTCCTACCCATCCATTAGGATCTAGAAATTTCACTCCCAGTTTCCCACATACCCACTCCATAGTCTCATTTAAATCCCCAATCACCCTCCAGTCAGCATCCCTCCTACACAGTATTCCACTAATAACCATCTCCGCTTTCTTAAATTTCACCCGTGCTGCATTTACCAGATCCCACACATCTCCAACTGTGTTGGTACTTATATCAGTTTGCCTTACGTTGTTGGTACCAACGTGAAACCCTACCACCTTCTCCTTCCCCTCCTCCCTCTCTTCTACTTTCCTCAACATCTGCCTCAACCTAATTCCTGGATAACACTCTACCCTGGTTCCCTTTCCTCCATACACTTTCCCCACGTGTCTAACGATGGAATCCTCCATGACCAGAGCCTCAATCCTACCTACCTCATTTGATTCCCTCCCCTCCTGGTCAGCCCTATCTTTCCTGATAGCTGCAGAAGCTACTTCCTCCCTCGTTTTCTCCTTCCCATGACCCTGTTCCACCTGTTTTCCTATCTTTTCCTATGCTCTACTCTATATTTCCCTTTCCTACCTTTTCCCTTCCTCCTATTTCCACACATCTCAGCAACGGTTCCCTGTCCCTCATCTTCCCTCTGTTGTTCTACCTGGAGTGACTCGCAATCTCCTTCTACAACTCCCCCCTTTCCTTCCCCTCCCTCTTGTACACCTACTGTAACCTGTACATTGTTTGAGGGAGTCCTATCTTCCTTCCTGTCTTCTGTGAGAATCCTAATTATCTTCCTCAAACTCTCCCACTCCTTCCTCATACCCCTCAATGCCTCACCACACCCGCAGTTCATACACTCGCGCTCCTTAGCCATTCTTTACGGAAAAAATGAAAATAAAAATAAAATAACTTATTTGCAAAAAAATAAATGAACTGAGGGATATATTGTCTGGGATAGTACTCAAAGATCACACAACAGTAAGGTAATTAATATACAACTACACTACAATACTACTTAGTGGTACTCTATTTTTTATCCTACAACCCCTAACAGGATAAAAACTGCTGTTAATTACTGAATATCAAAAGGAATACACAAGAACTACACAATTCCCAACTGCAATTAAGCCTATCCTAATTACAACAACAGAATATTAGTAAGAGTTTCTGTGGATACCTCTCACTATACCAGTACTACGCAAATATTTTACGATAACAAAATAAGCACACTAAATTCTAATAGGATATTACTCGTATACTACTGTACAGTACACTACAGTAATTTTAAAACTACTTTCAGACGTATCCTAATTACAATACAGGTACCGTATGTCACTACTAAGCACAAACAGAAATGAAATGAAATGCAAGAACTACTGTACTCAAAGATTATCAACAAAGCTAAATGCTTAACAGATTATTATTAGTACTGCGCTCTAATAGATACACACGAAAGATAACACACGAATATAGCAGGCAAGATACGGCACTATCTAAATATACTGTATCTACACTACAATGTATCTACACTACACTACAATTTTCAGCTGAAGTGAACTTTTACCGCTGGTGGATTTGTATTATTTTCACTACTACGCATGACAGAGAATAAAAGTGTCCTTAAATGCTGAGAATAAGCACGAAACTGTAAAGGATTGGAAAGAAGTAAACTCTGCTTTAAGTGCGGGGAAGCTGGTCACAAGGCAGTAGGATGAAAACTCTAATTTACAGCAAGAAAAATCTTGTGATGTCGTAAATATAAAAAATCTCATCTGGGTGATGAGTTGTCTTCAAATTCCATAATGGTTATAATTCTGTACACTCGTAATGTCGGATTCAAATATGATCCTAAAATTGAGGAGTTAAAGTTGAATACAGTCCTTAAATGTTAAAATCTTCATTTCCTATATACATTGTTAGCCATTTGTAGATAAAAACTCGTTGTGTACAATAAAATTGTTGAACTGCTCCGTCTTCTTAGCTTTGTTAATGTGTAGAAATGTAGTTTTTGTGCTGAATATATAATGGTTGGAACTGTGATTTGATTTGCCGTAAAGTTGTTAGGCGGGCATAGCCTCTCAGTTCAATGCAACCCTCTACAGCTGTGTACTTCGCGTGACGACTGCAGCACTATGAGAATCCGAGATTACGAGTGTACAGAATTATAACCATTACGGAATTTGAAGACAACTCATCACCCAGATGAGATTTTTAATATTTATGACATCACAAGATTTTTCTTGCTGTAAATTAGAGTTTTCAAACCTAGCATAAGTTAGTTTTTAAGGAGTTAAGTTCAGCAATACATTGTTATTCATTGTTTATATTGCCAGGTGTTTTTTTTTACATTACTATACAGCCGATGATGGTGTCAAAATGAAACACCGAAACATGTTCTGTAATAAAATAATGTTGTACAGCCGATGATGGTGTCAAAATGAAACACCGAAACATGTTCTGTAATAAAATAATGTTGTAAATACCATCCAACAACATTGTATTTTGTATTGAAAAGGTGGAACCTGCTAGATTTTAATTCAATTGTGATCTCAGTTCAATACGGATAAGAAATATGAAGTTCCTTACGTTTAATAATTATCTATTGACGCAGATGACCTATAAGATAGAAGCAGACATCTTGATTCTTAGTGAACAATACCAAGACAGAGATCAACCAGGTTGGTTTTCAGACAATCTAGGGACAGCTGCTATATGGGTACCAGACCTTGGAAAATATTCAGTTATAAGTCAAGGATGCGGAGATGAGTTTGTCTGGGTCCAAGTTGAGAACGTAATTTTTATCAGCTGTTATTTTACCCCGAATGAGGCTATTTCTGACTTCCAGATGAAACTAGATGGGCTTGAAGATACTCTGCAAGGGATGAACAATAACCTAGTTGTTGCTGGTGACTTTAATGCTCAAGCAGTGGAATGGAACATGCCTCAAACAGATTCTAGAGGGTGGCGTACAATGGAGATGGCCACCAGATTGGGATTAATGGTTATCAATGTTGGTAATGTGACAACCTTTCAGTGACCAGGATGTCAGGGAACTATACCAGATGTAACTTTTGCTTCTGAAGACATTGTGTCTAGGATAACTGAATGGCTAGTGATTGAAGAATATACTGGAAGCGATCATCAGTATATTAATTTTTCGTGTACTTTAAGAGACTCCACATCTAATGATTACCACATTCAAGCCAGAAAGATGGAACATAGCCACTATGGATAGAGAAAAATTTCATGAAATTATACAGAATGGAATGGACTGTATAATGGATACATGTCATGGAGGCAAAAGAAGCACAATTGCTAATAAATGTGTGGAACACACCTTGAGACTCCTCCAGCAAGCATGTGATGCATCAATGACCAGAAACAAACAACGGAGAGGCAAGTGTCCAGCATATTGGTGGAATGAAGAAATTGCTGAGCTGAGGAAACAATGCTTGTGACTCAGACGAAGGACACAGAGAACACGACACAACAATGAAGCTCTCTCAGTAGAGTATAAGGCTATGAAGAGAAGACTGTGAAATACAATTAAAAAGAGTAAAGCCGACAAGTGGTGGGAAATGTCTAAGGAAGTGGATGAAAATCCACGGGGATTAGGGTATAAAATCGTTATGAAGAAATTTGGGATGCTCCCAATCCCGATCATGGATCCACGCACAATAGAAGAAATAGTAGACAGACTATTCCCTGATCTTGCAGAGAGGATTGATAATGAGACCAAGAAAGAATTAGATAATGTACCACCTTTTACAACTGAAGAATTGATAACAGCAATTAATTCCCTTAGAAATAAGAAAGCCCCTGGACCAGATGGTATTCCAGCGGAAGTACTAAAGTTGGCAGCTGAATTATGTCCTCAACTGCTGTTGAGAATGTATAAGCATTGTTTGAAAGTGGGAATCTTTAGTTTTCGTTGGAAGATAGCTAGATTGGTTTTGATCAGTAAAGGGAAAACTGGGGGTTACAGACCTCTATGTGTGCTGGACACTGCCGGGAAAGGTTTAGAGAAGCTGCTACAGCCGAGAATACTCTCAGCAGTTCAGTTAGCTGGTGACCTATCTGACCAACAACATGGATTCCGCAGAGGTCACTCAACGCTAGATGCTGTGAAGGAAGTGGTGAAGACAGCAGAACGAGCTCAAATGGGTAATCATTACTCTAGAAAGCTGACGCTTCTTGTGACACTGGATGTTAAAAATGCTTTCAACTTGGCAAGATGGAGTGATATTTTGGAAGCTCTACAAGAAATGTTCAAGCTACCAGAATATCTCATGTACATACTGCGAGACTATTTGAAAGATCGTACATTGTTATACGACATGGAAGATAGTCAGAGAAGAAAACAGCTGGTGCAGTGCATGGCTCAATTCTAGGACCAAACCTTTGGAATATCATGTATGATGGTTTGTTACGGCTGGAGATGCCAGAAGATGTGAAACTTGTGGGTTATGCTGATGATGTGGCTGCCCTAATAGTAACCCGTAACCTAGAGCTGGCTCAATTTAAACTGAATCAGGTGATGTGACGTGTTAAAGAATGGATGATAAATCACAGGTTAGAACTCGCAGATCATAAAACGGAAATTGTCCTCCTGATGAAGAAAAGGATTAATACTGTTGTACCAATGCAGATCGGGCAGATAGACATCGAAACAACTAGGAGCACAAAATATCTTGGTGTAACGCTTGATACTAAACTTACATATTGGGACCACATCCAACGGGTAACAGATAAGGCAGCGAAAACCATGACTGCACTGAGTAGACTCATGGGAAATATCAAGGGGCTGAAATCTAGTAAAAGGCGGCTTCTCATGTAGACTGTCAAATCGATACTTCTATACAGTTCGGAAATTTTGGCTGAATCGTTAAAAATTGCTAAATATTGGACAAGAATTGCGGCTGTACAATGGAGAGCTGCTTTACGAATTGCATACGCATATCGTACAGTATCAGAACCTGTGATTCTAGTGGTAGCGGCAGTAGCTCCTATTGACTTGTTGGCTTTTGAAAGACAAGAAATTTGGCTCACAGAAGGAGAGCTAGGAAGGAAACAGGCAAAGGCTTTGGGCCTTAGTCACAGAATGCAACGATGGCAAACGAGATGGGAAGATGATTTTAGAGGGAAATGGACAAAAAGACTGATATCTTCTCTGGGCGTATAGATTGGCCGAAATCATGGTGAAGTAAACTACTATCTCACACAGTTCTTGACAGGTCATGGATACTACCAGAAATTTCTTCATAGACTAGGGCTAGCAACTGGTCCGGTATGCATATACTGCGGTAATATCGATGATGTATTACATACTTTCTTTGTGTGTGTTCATTGGCTGCCACTAAGAGGATGCTTACAAGTTATCCAGGGAAAATTGACACCAGAAGGCATTGTGTCAGTAAAGCTACGAAGTCAAGAGTCTTAGGATCACGTGGCAGTTTACGTAGAAAACATTCTGCATTAGAAGAAAAAGACCTGGATAATTACGACAGACAATAAAGCGGAAGAAGAAAGATGAAGCACAAGACGCATTAAGCACGCCATCCGTCCTGAAGTAATGTGAGAGCGGTTTCTGGGGCGGAGATAAACGTCATGGGAAAAGGGAGTGTGGTTTTTAGTGAGTAAGAATCTCCACACATGTTGAGTGCGGCCCTCACAAGCATCTTATGAAAGATTTTCCACACTCCCTTGCAAAAAAAAAATTATTGTTATTATTATTATTATTATTATTATTATTATTATTATTATTATTATTATTATTATTATTATTATTATTATTATTACTTGTGAGGTATGGCTATGAAATGTTTACATCCATTTAGTATTAATATTATTAATATTTACATAGTTATGTCTCGACTTTATTTGGTACAAATCACGGTCGTATAATTTGTGAGGTTATGTATGAAACATGTGCTCCATATATATTAATATGAGTTTAGTTAATGTAAGAATCCGTAATTAATAGTATACTTCCTCTGTCTCAACATAATTGTCGCATTCCGTCAACGAGCTTTCATTGTTAACAGCAGCAACGTAATAGCAATTTAAGCACAGAACAGTGATGTTTGCTCTGTCACAGAGCATATAAACTGGTTTAGCAATCTGGGACATATGCGCCCGACCTTGGTAGGTGGTCGCATGAACTGAGGTGTTCAGATCAACGCAAGCTATCAGTGAATGCAGTGGTAGTGACGTGAGTCAGACGCTTTGTATGTACAATAGATGTCAATATGAAGTATGTACCGTTTACATATTGTACTTGCAGTGACAAAGTGCCATTGAAGAAATGGGAAGAGTGAAAAAATATTGATGATGATCAGAAGAGGGCCATTTATGAGCATTTACTTCGTGTAAGTAATAATGGCAGTCGCTTAATTGCGGCCAATATCCAGTATTCGGGAGATAGTAGGTTCGAACCCCACTCTCGGCAGCCCTGAAAATGGTTTTCCGTGGTTTCCCATTTTCACACCAGGCAAATGCTGGGGCTGTACCTTAATTAAGGCCACGGCCGCTTCCTTCCCACTCCTAGACATTTCCTGTCCCATCGTCGCCATAAGACCTATCTGTGTCGGTGCGACGTAAAGCAACTAGTAAAAAAGTAATAATGGCATCTTGCAAAGAGGTGTAATAAAGGAAGGTGCTGTGAAATTTGCCGTTCATAGACGGTCCATAGTGCGCATATGGAAACAAGGTGAGAACTCCATAGGGAATGACAACATTGTTGCTGATGTCTCCGCTGGAATGAAAGGGAGAGTCAGTAGAAAGAAGAAATGCATAGATCAGGATAGACTAAAAAACATTCCATTGCGTCAAAGAAAGACTATCAGATCTGTAGCTGTCGCTTTGGGTATGGCAAAATCAACAGTGCATCACAGAATCCAAGAAATAGCTGTTCGATGACATTCATCAAGACTAAAACCAGCACTAAACTTCAGAGGAGAACAGAAGCATTTGCAATTTTGTTTGTCAATGTTGGATCCAGCAATTTCAATACACAGAGCAAGATTTCAGGACATGTTCGATCGGATTCATGTTGATGAAAAATGGTTTTAAATGACTGCAGAAAAAGGACGATTTTACCTTGCTGCTGAAGAACCCTATCCACATCGAACCTGTCAGAATAAACGCTTCATTGTGAAGGTGATGTTTCTAGCAGCAGTGGCACGTCCCCGTCCTGATTCAATGCGTAACCAGTACTTTGATGGTAAACTTGGAGTATTTCCATTCATCGTCCAGGAACCAGCAAAACGCAGTGGCAGAAATAGGCCTAGGGGGACACTGGTTACGAAACCTATCCAATCCGTTACACAGGACGAATACAGAAAGATGCTCATCAAGAAAGTTCTTCCTGCTATCCAGTTAAAATGGCCTTCATGGACAGCATCAAAACCCATCTACACCGGGCGAGTTGGCCGTGCGTGTAGAGGCTCGCGGCTGTGAGCTTGCATCCGGGAGATAGTAGGTTCAAATCCCACTATCGGCAGCCCTGAAAATGGTTTTCCGTGGTTTCCCATTTTCACACCAGGCAAATGCTGGGGCTGTACCTTAATTAAGGCCACGGCCGCTTCCTTCCAACTCCTAGGCTTTTCCTATCCCATCGTCGCCATAAAACCTATCTGTGTCGGTGCGACGTAAAGCCCCTAGCAAAAAAAAATCCAGAATGTACGACAAGAACTATGTAGAACCTTCCTTACATTGTAACTAGGCGATTAGGCTCCCGAGAATTTACGAGTAGATATGTTGTGACATATCCTCCTAGAAGCCTGGCTAGGCACATATATAAGAAGGCAGTCTTGATGGTGGAGTTGAGTTATTGTTTAGTTGTTTTCATGAGTTCGTGGTGTGATTCTGACTACATGTTACTGTAACAGTCAAATGTTTTTCAAGATGACAGTCACATTCTTCTTATTCTCCATATTTGTGTTTTGTTTATGATGGCAGTTGATTAGGTTATGTGTATATAATGTGAAATAAGTTGTAAATAAATAAGTGTGCACAACTGACAGCATTTTGTGTGCGTCTTTGTGGATACATCAGTCTTCTCTGTGTTGGTTGATCTTTAGTTTGTTTTTGCATGGATTGCCTTTTGTAGCCATTTAGTGTTGTGAATCTACACTACTATGCCATCTGCATATATGTATATCTTTACCTATTTAGATTCATCTTTTTTTTTTGTTTGAACATCATCACATGTAGAAATATTGAATAATAGGAGTCTGAACAGGGTCACATTGTAGCACACCACTTCTCTGTTGTTTCCCTGCATGTTATGTACGAGGACTGTGAGTTCTTTGTTTTCTTCGACTATCAACTTTAGTAATAATTTATGACTTTCATATCCATGTTGACATTAGACTTATATAATAGGAATCAGTCGAGGGATGTTCCAACATTCAATACTTTATATAATGTGTATCATTTATACCTTTAATAAATGAAGACTAGTTTCAATTCTCTTGAAATCATCATTAGTTCAAACAAGTACATAAATCAGAAAAGGTATCAGGATTAACACACATTTTACATAGAATATGCCAAGTACACTTAAAGTGGTTAACTTGAGTTGTATGTCATAAAAACGTGTTTGATTTTAAATGACTTTCACAATAATTGAGCATGTATACACAATTTTAAGCAAAGTTTTAAAAATGTTATGTAAAAACTTGTGGTTGAGGATCTTATAAATTTCCTGTGATGCTGTGAATGTAATCATATATGTAAAAAATATATGTTAAATATGTGGGCACTTGATTTGGTTCATTTATTCATTGTTGTACCTTCAAATAGGTTAAAAAACATGTGTCAGAATTGTCACTTTAAATGTGGTGAAAAACTTGTAAGAGTACCGATGTTAAAGGCTGACAGATGTTGTACAGTTGGAATGTGCCCAGCTGTTACTTATTAATGAATTGTGTAAAAGGTTGCCAAGGAGTTGGGGGGAACATCCTTCATTGCTTGTAGTGTCACACACCCCCACCCGCCAAAATAACACATCAAAATACACGACATAATCACAAATACCTACCTCACTTACCTTTCTTCATAAATTGCCATGGATGGACTGGAGCAAACTAAGACAGTTCTGAGCTAGACCCACATGTAGATAAAAAGGGGAGAGAAGGACGGAAAGGCAAGAACCCATAATCCCATGAGTAAAATAATGTATAAAAAATGGGGTTTATTATCATCACACAATATTAAAATGAAAACAAGAAAATCTGAAGCTGCTTAAAACGTTACTTACACAACTGCAGTCAAAATGCATATCGAGTAGGTCCATGTTCAATAACACAGTAGGTTGCTATATTTCTCGGTGAGAGTGCACACAGTCGCCCAATTCAATTCAGTACAATCACATACAAATACAAACTTGTTCCGAAAATGCATGAAAATGTGACATAGAACACGTTACTAAAGGAACCAGAAAATGGAACCACCATAAGATAATATAATCATACAAATACAAACCATGCACATATCAAAAGTTAGTATTCCCGTGCTCCAAACGAGTGACAACTCGATGCTAGCGCGTCACAACAACAATGCCAAAAAACACAGTTTCCCAAAGGAGTAGAAGCAATATTCAAGAAGATGTTGCCAGAGTTACAAAAACAGAACACAAGCGCCGACAATAGAGCAGATAACGGCCATGAAATATAAAATAGCACATCACACAGGCCCAAACCGGCCTAATAAAACGAAAACTGAAAAGAAAAAGAAAGAAAAATTAAAATTACGAGATATGGAGAGTACTATGAAGCGTACTTGGGCAGACAGCACAGGCACGCACACATACATACGGACAAGAACAGAGACCCTATATAAAAATCAACCCAGACTAGGTTGGTGTGTCAAGGCACCACACTACGTATATCATGGACTCACGAGCTTGGTTCGAACACCACAGATACAATGCTGGACCGCCGCAAAAATAGGCAAGGCTGATCCAAATATAATCGTAGCAGTCATAACTTTCGTCGACCCGCTACCCAGGACATCCAAATTGCCTCACGTGGACAAACATGGATTAAACCCCGTTGCGTCAAATCATACAATATACCAGTGCTCAACCATGATTCAAAATGATGAGGAAACAGAAGTGCATGGTCTCAAAACCCACGAACACACAGACCCAAACAAACGGATAGGTAGATACCACTCTCCACTCTTGCGCGTGTGCACACAAACAAAAGGAAAATATTAAAACACACACAAAATAAATGAACTAAGAGCCCGCAAAGACAGGTAATAAAAGACTACTGAAATGCAATCACATAGAACAGTTCTTGTAATTATGGCACGTGAAATAAAATAAAATGAAATACCTGGGAGCACCACATCCAGAATCTCAAAATATTTAAGTCATTCAGAATAATGACTCCCAGCAGAGAGCCAAATGTTGAAACAAGTAAATCCAAGATAAGAGCAATTCATAGATCAAAGAGCATATTGTAAATCCCAGTTTGCTCATCATTTTCAATCCCTTAATTGTTGGTTTCACAAGCAGACCAACTTAACACTTGGGGAGCGAGAGACAGACTCAGTCACAACACAGATGGCTAGAGCGCCATCTTCAAGGAGAAACTATAAGTTTTGCGTCACATTTTGGTAATGTTATCACTAATGGTGACAGCAACATTCTAGGAGAAGTAAAAGTAAAGGAAGTGCATCACCAAGGCAGGCTTGTTTTGGCACAAGTGGCTACTGAAATTTGAAAGTAACACTGCTGATGTTGATGTTAAAAGTTATATGACAGTTGTGTGGAACAGTGTAGTCACATAAAGATGATATTACCTTACTCCTCGATCTCGTAATCCTGCCGCTGGGAAAGCTAGGCGCTGGAGGTTGCGACTACATTGTTCCATACAACCAAGGCCGTACCGTCATCTTGGTCTCCCTCTACTTCTCTTATCCTCCATAACAGAATCCATTATTCTCCTAGATAACCTATCATCCTCCATTTGCCTCACATGACCCCGCCACCAAAGCTGGTTTATATGCACAGCTTCATCCATCGAGTTCATTCGTAACTTAGCCTTTATCTCCTCATTCCGAGTACCCTCCTGCCATTATTTCCACCTGTTTGTACCAGCAATCATTCTCACTACTTTCATATCTGTTACTTCTAACTTATGAACAAGATATCCTGAGTCCACCCAGCTTTTGCTCCCGTAAAGCAAGGTTGGTCTGAAAACACACTGATGTAAAGATAGTTTTGTCTGGGAGCTGACTTCTTTCTTACAGAGTACTGTTGATCGCAACTGTCAGCTCACTGCATTAGCTTTACTTCATCTTGATTCAATCTCGCTTCCTGTATTACCATCCTGGGAGAAATATTTGAAATTATCTACCTGTTCCAGCTTTGTATCACCAATCTGACATTCAATTCTCTTGGATTTCCTACCTGCTAACATCAGTTTAGTCTTCGAAAGGCTAATTTTCATACCATACTCATTGCACCTATTTTCAAGTTGCAAGATATTATGCTGCAGCCTTTTGGCACAATCTGCCATTAAGACCAAGTCGTCAGCATAGGTCAGACTACTTACGACATTTCCACCTGCCTTAATCCTTCCCTGCCACTTTATACCTTTCAGCAGATGATCCATGTCAACTACGAACAACAAGGGGGAAAGATTACAGCCTTGTCTAACTCCTGTAAGTACCCTGAACCAAGAACTCACTCTGCCATTAATTCTCACTGCAGCCCAATTCTAATCATGAATGCCTTTGATTGATTTTAATAATCTGCCCTTAATCCCATAGTCCCCCAGTATAGCAAACATCTTTTCCCTCAGTACCCTGTCATATGCTTTCTCAAGATCTACGAAACATAACTGTCTATTCCTCCTCTCGTAGCATTTTTCAATTTCCTGGAGCATACTGAAAATCTGATCCTAACAGTCCCTCTGTGGTCCAAATCCACACTAGTTTTCATCTAACTTCCTCTCAACCACTGATCGCACCTTCCCTTCCAAGATGCCAGTGAACATGTTGTCTTTTATACTACTCAATGAGATACCGCGATAGTCATTGCAATCCTCCCTGTTCCCTTGCTTATAGATAGCTGCAATTACTGCTTTTGTCCAATCTGAAGGTTCCTTACCAACACTCCATGCTAATCTTATTACTCTATGAAATCATTTCATGCCTGCCTTCCCACTATACTTCACCATTTCAGGTCTAATTTCATCTGTTCCTGCTGCTTTATGACAATGGAGTTTATTTACCACCTTTTCCACTTCCTTAAGTGTAATTTCACCAACATCTTTTTCCTCCTCCCCATGAGGTCGGTTGTTTGCGACACCACCAGGAAGATTCCCTTTTACGTCAAGAAGATTTTCAAAATTTTCCCGCCACCTATCCAGTGATACCCTGGAATCTATTAGGAGTTCACGTGAGTTACCCAAAACACTGTTCATTTCCTTTTTCCCTCCATTTATTCTGGTTCTTTATTACTGTCCAGAAAGGTTTCCCTGCTGCTAGACCTAGCCTTTTCAGGTTATTAGCAAAATTTTCCAACAGTTTTTTTTTTTTTTGACTCCCCAACTGTTTGTTTCGCTCTGTTTCTTTCATGTACGTACAGTTCCGTGTCTGCATCATCTGTTGCTTGGAGCCATTTCTGATAAGCCTTCTTTTTACGTTTACAAGCTTCTCTCACTTCATCATTCCACCAAGATGTTTGCTTTTTCCCATCTTTACACACAGTTCTCACTAATCATACCCATGTACTTCTGTCTAACTTCCTTGTCCTGGAGTTTTTCTACCTTTATTCGTTTGCAGTCAGATTTCACTTTATCTGTCCTAGGCCTAGAGATACAGTAATACTAAATGGATGTAAACACTTCATAGCCGTACATTACTAGTAGTAGTATTAGTAGTAGTAGTAGTAGTAGTAGTAGTAGTTTTGTTTGTTTGTTTGTTATGGCAGGGGAAAATCTTTTCAAGACACCACTCTGTGTGGGAGTTGGATTTCCACCAACTAAAAACCCCTGCCCTCTTCACTCAGACCATTCTGGAACTGCTTGTCGGCATGACATCAGAATGTAGTGATGTATATTATTAAGTTCTTCCTTTCTCTTCTTTCTCCTTCATCCCCATAATGCTTGTCGCCATTGCCTTTACTGTGTTCCAGGCAGACGGGCTCTCTAACATAATCTGACCGAGCTCGATAGCTGCAGTCACTTAAGTGCGGCCAGTATCCAGTATTCGGGAGATAGTTGGTTCGAACCCCACTGTCGGCAGCCCCGAAAATGGTTTTCCGTGGTTTCCCATTTTCACATCAGGCAAATGCTGGGGCTGTACCTTAATTAAGGCCACGGCCGCTTCCTTCCCACTCCTAGCCCTTTCCTGTCCCATCGTCGCCATAAGACTTGTCTGTGTCGGTGCGACGTAAAACAACTAGCAAAAAAAAAAAAAAAAACATAATCTGAACCAGATTCCCTGGCGTGAGTTGTCGGCCAGGTTGTTGGCAGGCTTTCCTTCGTTCTTCTTCCCATCGAACACAGTAGAAAAAAGTGTGTTCTACTGTATCCCTTTCAGAACAGTACCAACAACCATCTCCCTGCGTCTTTCCCATCTTCATGGCGTATACGCCGAATCTTCCATGTCCTGTCAGGATCTGCGACAGATAGTAATCTACCTGCCGATGTCTACATTTAAGCCAGTCTCCTATGTTGGGTATTAGCTTTTTTGTCCATTGGCCAACATCGGTTGTGCCATCCCATCGGTCTTGCCAATCTAGTAACAGTTGGTTCTTCGAGGCTTTCTTTTCTTCAGCAGATATAGTTGCACCCCTTTCATGCCAAAGTTTTCTCTCTACCACGAGGAGGTTAATGGGAATACTGGCAGCTACAACTTGTAAAGCTGCTGTCGAAACAGTTCGATATGCACAGGTAACTCTGAGCAGCATTTTCCTCTGTACTCTTTCCATAGCTCTTCGGTGAGTCTTCCTCCTGAGTGCATTGTGCCAGATAGGTGCAGCATAAAGTGAAATGGAATATACTGCAGAGCACATAATCTGTCTCTTAACTGTTCTTGGTCCCCCGATGTTAGGCATAAGTCTGGCTAATGCTGATGCCTTCTTCTCTGCCTTTTGGGTTACTGCCTTCACATGTGCACCAAATGTGCAATTCCTCTCAATAAGAACCCCAAGGTATCGTACAGACTTTCCTGGGATAATCACTGTATCATTTAATAAGAAACGGACATTTTTCCAATTCCTGGTACCTTTCAAAATTACAACCTCAGTCTTATGTGGAGCCAATCTCAACTTATTATGTACCATCCAAAGGTTAACTCGTCTCAGTGATTCATTTACTCGGAAGGTCAGTTCTTCTACATTCTCTGCTATTACCACTATTGCAAGGTCATCTGCATAACCAATAGATGTTGTCCCTTTTGTCAGCTGCAGGCGTAAGACACCATCATATAGAATGTTCCACAAGGTGGGTCCTAGGACAGATCCCTGTAGAACGCCAGCACTCATTTCAAGATCTTCTAAATCATGAAATCGTATTCTTCGTCCTTTGAAGTACTTAACGATTATTTGTTATAGATACTGAGAAATGTTCATCCTACGAAGTTCTCTCAAAATAATGCTCCAAGAAGCAGTGTTAAAAGCATTTTTGACATCTAGCGTTATCAAGGCAGCCCATTTCTCACTGCTTTCTGCCTGTATTTGAATCACCCTCTCAATAGCTTGGGTTGTAGTTCTACCCTTTCTAAATCCAAACTGGTTCGAAGAAAGTCCTCCCTGTTGTTCAAGTTCTTTCTCCAGTCTAGTTTTAATCAATCCTTCGTAAAGTTTGCTCAAGGTGTTTAATAAGCAAAGTGGCCTGTATGCTGATGGATCTAATGATAGTTTCCCTGCCTTCAATAACAGCACTAGCTTGGCTACTTTCCACTCATCGGGGAATTCACGCTTTTTTAATAAATCATTGAAGACTGATAAGATCCAACTAGGTGCCACCTCAACTGCATACTTGATGGCTTCTGGTGGGATTCCATCTACACCTGGTGCCTTACCAGTCTTCATATTGCGTGCTACCTCTTGTAACTCAACCACAGTGAACGGTTCTGCAACACAAAAATGTGATTCCTTTCAAGTCTGTCATTAGTACAAGGGAACAACTCCATTGTTATGGCTTTCCTTCTATCAGCTGGGAGCTGAACTGGTAGTAGTAGTAGTAGTAGTAGTAGTAGTAGTAGTAGTAGTAGTTTCAAGTTATATGTGTTTATCACACTTGTGTCAACTTCCCCAGGTAAACTGTTCCACTCCTTCATGCCCTTCTCAATGAATGAAAATTTACCCCAATCATTTCTGCTAAAATTACAACTAATTTTATACTTTTAATCAGCCCTGCCGATATAATTGTTCTCCAACTGAAGCCTCTCATGGATTTCTGCCATTGCTTCCTCTCCTGTATAGGCTCTATATTATCCTACAAGTCTCGTTTTCTCCCTTCTCTTACTTAAAGCTTCCCACCGAAGTTTTGGTAACATTTTGCATACACTACTTTTTCTTCTGAAATCTCCTGTTACTAATCTTGCTGCTTTCCTCTGCACACCATCTATTTCTTTAATTAGGTATTCCTGGTAAGGATCCGAAGCACTGTTTTCATATTCCAATAATGGACAAGGTATACTTAAGTAACTTTTCTCTTTTAATTCTTTGTTGCATCCTGTAAGTAGCCTCATTATGACATGTAACGATCTGTATGCTTTCCCAACAATGTCATCAACATGACCCTTCCAGTGCAAATTACTTTCAAATCTCATACCTAAGTATTTGCACTTGCCATCTTTTGGGACAGTTACCTCATCCAATGTATATTTAAATTCAGTTTTTAAGCTCCTGTTTGTAAATGTTGTGACAGTTGATTTGCCTCCATTAATCTTCATATTATTCTCTTCGACGCATTGTTGGATACTGTCAAGGTGCCTTTGTAATTCTGTACAATCCTCTTATTTATTTCCCTATAAACAATTTTATCATCTGTATACAATCTTATTTTTGATGTTATTTTGTTCCCTAAATCATTTGCATATATTAAGAATAGTAAAGGGCCAATTTTACTACCCTGTGGAATTCCCTTCCTGTGTTACATGATTTCCTACTTTGACTTTCTGAACCCTAGAATTAAGAAATGTTCTTATCCAACATATGACCCTTATGTCCAATCCTATTACCTCCAGTTTCTTTAATAATATTCAATGTTCAACTCTGTCAAATGCCTTGGAAAGTTCTATGGCTACGCAATCCAACTGGCCTCCCGAATCCAACTGATCTGATATGTCCTGCTGAAATCCCACCAGTTGTTCCTCACAAGATAATTTCTTTATAAATCCATACTGGCTCCTCATGAACCAATTTTTATCTTCACATATCCTTCTAATATATTTTGCTATTAAACTCTCCAGTATTTTACAAACTATACTTGTCAGGCTGACTGATCTGTAGTTCTCAGGTTTCCTTTTATCACCTTTACCTTTATAAATTGGTATTATTCTAGATTCCTTCCATTCCTTTGGTATTAAACTATTATTTATGATCTAGTCAAAGAGAAATTTTGAATAAGGCACTAGGTACCACCCCATTGTCTGTAATAACCAAAACCCATGGCGCAACAGCCCCGAAGGGCCATGGGCTACCAAGTGACCGTTGCTCGGCCCGAAATCCTACAGATCACAAGGTGTCGTATGGTCAGCATGACTTATCATCTCGGCCGTTATTCGTGGCTTTCTAGACCGGGGCCGCTATCTCACCGTCAGATAGTACTTCATTTGTAATTATGTAGGCTGAGTGGACCTCGAACCAGCCCTGAGATGCAGTAAAAATCCCTGACCTGGCTAGGAATCGAACCCGGGACTTCCAGGTAAGATGCAGGCATGCTGCCTCCACACCACGGGACCGACCATTGTCTTTAATACCTCCCCAGTAATTTGATCATTTCCTGCTACTTTTTCTTCCTGAAGCAGTTGGATTTCTCTGAAAATATCCTCATTTGTGAATGAGAAGCTTCTTGTTTCCTTATGTGTCTCTCCTGCTCTATCTTATGTTTTGGTTTTTAACTCCCGACAATCTTCTACTGAATCTGAGAATTCCCTACTAAATAGATTTGCTGAATGTTGATAGACAGGTCAAAATGCTCATAAGCAGTCTTAAAGCAATCAGCTGACAATTGCAAGTCCTCTAGAGAATGAGCTGGAGTAGAGTAGCATTCTCATCTGCATATTGCAGTTCAGTAACGTGGGTGAGATTGGTAAGTCTTTTAGAGCGGAGTCTTGACTGATTAAAAATCCTTCCATCAAGTCTGTAACTAATTTCCACACCTGCATTGTTGCCAGATGTCTCATAAAGTATAGCTGTCAGGGACAAGGTAAACAGTGGAGGTGCGAGCACAGAACCTTGCTTTAGTCCATTAGTAATAGGAAATGCTTCTGACACATTTTGATAGAGAACCTGACCAACCATATCATCATGAAGAGCCCGGGCGAGTCCAACAAAATGTTCGGGGCAGCCAAATAGCCTTAACACCATCCACATAGCATCTCTAGGCACAGTATCGAAGGCCTTTTCCAGGTTATAAAAGACCAAGAACAAGGGTTTCTGTCGTTCTCTGCATTTTTCCTGCAATTGTCTTTCACAGAAGATCATGTCAATGGTGACTATGATAGAGTTCTTCATGTTGGCAGGTACGTATTTGGTTTCCCATATCCTTAGGATCAAAGAGAAGAGCCTCGTTTTGAGAGGTAGGCCTCCTTTAAGAATGAGTTCTAGAGGAATATTGTCCGGTCCAGGAGCATTTCTAGGTTTGAGGCTGAGAAGAGCGTTGTTATATTCATGAAAGGTTGGTGGCACTGACATCCGAGGTTGCATAGGATGTTGTGGGACATACTGAAGAAAATTTTCAGCAGCAGTGGAACTGCGGTTTAAAAGTAAATTGAAGTGTTCTTTCCAGCGTCTCAGAATGTCGTGATTGTCTGTAAGAATGGTGGTGTTGTCAACAGCTTTCAAATTTCCCGATGAAGCTCGGACAGGTCCAAAAATCTGTTTTAGTCCAGCATAGAAATTTCTCAGGTCCCTGGCATCTGACAAGTTTTTTAGTTCTTTGGATTTTTGTTGCCACCGGTTGTTTTTTATTTCCCTAATTTTGGTCTAACATTTATGCTTAAGCTCTTGAAAACGTGATCTCTTCAACTGAGAAGATGGATCTTGTACGGAGCATAAAAAGGTTTGGCATTGGTAATGTTGATTATGGCTTCATTATTATCATCAAACCAGTCTTGTCTTTTCCTTTTCTCAAAGCCAGTAGCACATTCTGCTGATTGCTTGATTTTTTTTTTTTTGGTAGTGTGATCCATTCACAATCTATGTCATTATTGTTGACTGGGTTGTGTGACAAGTGAATTCCGGTATTCAGAGGCAACAGCCTCATTCTGAAGTTTAACAGTGTTGAATTTCCTTCTGGAAGGATGCATGAGATGGACATATGGTTTCTGATGGATAGTAATCCTGAGTTGACTAAGAAGAAGTTTATGGTCTGCCTAACAGTCATCAATGTTTCTAGCAGTCTTTGTAATCAGAATATATGAGGTGCCAGTGCTTGGATCGAGGGTGCATCCATGTAGTTTTGAAGCACGTGGGACGTTGGAATTGTGTATTTGTGATAAACAGTTCATGTTCAGCACACGGGCCAAGTAGTAATAGATCATTTGAATTGCGATTCCCAACGCCTTGATATCCCATGACATCTTCCCATAGCTGGTTATCATTACCCACTCTAGCACTGAAGTTGCCAAGCAATAAGATCTTATCTGTTGCAGGTATCTTGGTGAGAACTGTGTTCAGATATTGGTAGAACTGATTTTTTGTGTCTTCCTCATCTTTTAGAGTAGGAGCGTAGGCAGAAATAAATGTAATGGAACTATGCTTAGAAAGAGGCACATGCAGGATCATAAGCCTTTCATATACTGCAATTGGTGTGAGTTGATGTTCATACACTAACTTTGTCTTGACCACAAAACCAACACCATGAATATGATTTTCTCCTTCCTCCCTTCCTTTCCAAAAGATAGTGTATCTGCTACTTGCTTCACTGATTTGTCCTTCACCTGAAAGTCTTGTTTCGCTCAGAGCAGCGATGTCAATGTTCTGCCTTGCTAATTCGTGGGTAATAAGAACTGTTCTTCTTTCAGGCCTATTATTGTCCTTCAGGTCAAGTAGTGTTCTGACATTCCAAGTGCCTACAGTTCAAATTGTGTTCTTCATTTTCAATTGATTTTGACCGCATGAATTGGGGCGAACCTCTCAGTGTGATTTCCCAGACGGGTTTGAATGTGACTACTGATGTTAAACCTACATTTTCTAGGGCATTCTCCCTTTGGGATGGGCAACTCTGATCCTAAATAGGCCTTCCCAGTCATAGATGCAGGACGGGATCCCTTAGTAGTCACAAGTTCTCAGGAAAGTGACCATCACACATCTATCGCCAACGTGCAGGTCCAGACTAGAAGCTCGTAGTTTCACCCAAAACGTGCTCCCACCATCCTTATACCATCGCCATTGGACTTTTGAATAGCAAGTGAAATTGCCATTGGCACAACTTTGTTTAAGGTGGACTATAACTTGCCAGGAAGTGGCCCATACACTATGATTCCAGAGCCATTCACCATGGCACATATAGCATGAGATGTGCGGAATCAAGCACTGGAACTGCAATGAACTGCCGCAGACTCCACAAAACTTGAGTTGCATCTTTGTAGCCAGTCCATCTGGCATAGCCTCTTCCGCTAGCACAGCCGTTGGGAACCAGGGTTATTATATTGGTTCCTCTTCTGCCTGCTTAACCGTTGGGCGATTTTGTACTTTTATTAATCCCCAGTACCTGGGCTGCCTCTTGTGCCATCTCCACTGTACCAAAGCACATCTTCTCCACCGTAGATGCCGTTGAGGTCTTCACCCATAACCCAGGGCAAGGGCCCTCCATATTTATGACCCCTGGAGAGAGAGTGTCCCAGTACTGTAAAGCCCCCAAGAACTGCGCTACCTGTTGGTCTGTGGGTTGTATTGGGTATTTTAACCAGCCCTACATACTGTAGGGGCCCAAAATAAGGTATAAACTATCTCTTTCCTCTCTTCCAGGCCTATATATTCCTATAATTCCCACCTGTTCCATATTATCACAAACTAATTT